>NC_071090.1:37869273-38039273 GCF_027358695.1 Spea bombifrons | reverse complement strand
ATTCTTATCGTAATTTAACACTTTGCTCGACAAAACCTGGGCCAACGTTCGAAGGTATGGAGATAAAGCTCTTAGGATCTACTTCCATTATTTAGGAATCAAATTTAAAGATATCCCGTAAATTGTGTGAAGCTTAGCGTGCTCTAAACTGGAGCATATTTTACCACATACAAGTCATTAACACATAAAAAAAAAAAAAAAAGAAACAGAATAGATGGACGGGCAACACCACCCAATAACCGCATAGCCTTTATGGGGTCGGATCTACCTTGGTGGTATTTTCCAGCCTTACATCAGCAATCCTTATGTGTATTTATAGCTCATTCCATAACAGTGACATACTGGTATGTAGCAGAGATGTGCGATTCCAGCTAGACCGTTGTGACCTTAGGCACTCAGTACGATTGCAATGCAAAATAATACTAACCTATACCTCTAAAAAGTCACCTGATATGTGTTTTTTTGCCCCCGTTCCACACAGTAAAGAAACTGTGTGGAAAGTTCGATCCCTTATCATTCACCGTTAACAAGCGCTAATGAACTCAAATGTTTCCCATTTAATAAATATAAGCGAAGGGTCGCTGAACAGTGGATTGTGAAATCCTGTATAGAACTCTCAAACAAACCCCTTTCACATCCCATCCACAGAGCAATCCCTCTTTTAAAAACACCATCACATTGCATGCTTCCTGTGTATTTTATCTCATTATATATGTATCTAGTAATATATATATATATATATATATATATATATTATACACACACACATATATATATATATATATATATATATCTAAAGGTGCCCTGGCCCAAGGCAGACTTTAGGAGGTACGAGCACACTGGTTTTTATACAGAAAATGTATACAAGTAATTTGAGATATTTACTCTTTACCTGCGAACACACGGACATTAATCGTTATAACCGTATCACAAGAGGCAGAGATTTTTATTGCAGTGGGTATACATTTCCTAATCTGCGTAAAAGGTCTGAATTAGGAGTTTGTTTTTTTAGTTTATAAATAAAAACACACGACAAGGATTTATAAAACTTGACATTATCTGCTTGACACCCCCCTGCCCCGGGAAACCCACCGCTCCACGGTACCGATCCTTACCTCCCGGAGCAGGTACTGCTTTCACTCACGCTCGCGACTCCCCAACTGTTAGAAAGTATGGAATTCAAACCAGGCGCTAGTACGGTCAGCCAATCACAATGACCCTTGTCAATTCTACCCAATCACGACTAAGACGGCAGCGTCTGCCCAATAAGGGAAGTCGCCCAGTCGAACAAACTTGTTAAGTGTATTTTCGACCTAGCTCAGGCCGCTTGAAGCTTCCGGGTGAGAATACTGTGCTGGTGACTCGTTCCACCCCTACAACGCGTTCTATAGGTTATATTAGTAATAGAAAATAAATACATTCACCCACCAATCAGATTGGTTTCATTGTGTTATGTGTGTGTCATTTACGTTTTGTTTCATGCATTATTGTTATAATAACATTGGAAGTTAAATATATTTCTTGTATTTTCATAAGAAATTGAATATTTAATATAGGTGTCCTGCAGTAGAATGTCACTTAAGAGTTAAAGCACAGTGCCTTAACAGATAGTACTACCTGGGAAATGTGCTCTTCAGGCCTTACTAGGCTTTTATGAACTGGTCGTGTGCTAAGGGCCAAAAAAAACTAAAATTCAGGGGCTGTCCGATCGAGACGCTGCCGGCAAAGCCCTTTCGCTCATCACGACTTGTACAAACCCAGTCTGTGCCCTAGGATCATTTCCCTTAACATAGACCAGGAGAGGGCTGGCCCGGGGGCAATCAGAAGGAAAGTTGCATTGGGCATCCCCCTGGCTTGTGCTTTTGGCCATTACTTTCTTTTTTAATTTGCTGACTTTAGATTAATCTACTTTTAGGTACCACTGCTGGCTCGCCTGCTTTTGTTGGCTCAGGAGGAGGCTTATCCCTGTCCTGCTGCTCTAGTGGGTTGCCACTGCCTGCTTCTAAGTGCTGGGAAAGGAGATCCTATTCTAGCACTCAGACCAAGCGTAATGGAGAGGGCTGGCGGCCATAACCAAGTCTATTGCTAAGTCCCTCTGTGCATTTACTGTACACCCAGGGACTGACAAATGGAGTGAGGTAGTGGCCATATGTCTCTACTCCTATGTGAGGATGCCAAATGATCCTGCCTTGTGATTGCCCCCCAGATCAGAGGCTGCCGGCCCTCCCCTGATGTATTCCCATGTAATACCATAAGCTTTATGAATTAGGTTTTCAAAATTCTTTTAAACCTATCCGTAGAAGTGCAAGGGGTACAAGTACTGCAGGTTGAGAAGCACTGGCCTATGGAATGCCATGCTGGGTGGGATTGTATCTTGATTTCCTGGTTCTCCCAAGTGGCTTGAGTGACAAGGATACATATTGTGGAGGCTGAGAAGCCTTCTTTACTCAACAGCTCTTAGAGTAATATGGGACGGAAGTTAAGCCTTACACCTTGAATTAAGCCAATGTCCTTAATACTACAAGCCAAGCAAAATTTGGAAATACTAAACAATCTATATAGAATCATGGAGCTCTGGACTGATCGCTCAGTTTGGGGAAATATCTGTAAAGGGAAATATCTTCAAGGATCTGTGAGAAAAGGTGGCCAGCCTTATTGCACCAGGCTTTTTGAATCAATCAGCAACTTTACAGAGAAGAGACACTGGGATGCGGAGGGATAATCATGCACATCACAACAGCAGCAAGTAAAGATGGCTGCTGCCATTGTACACACAAGCATACCAGGGAACTTCCCTGGATAGGCTCCCGGAGCTCGTCCTCTTTTTTGGGGAGTGGCTGCATGTGGAGGTGGGGCTAGCAACTTAGTTTATGTTAATACAGTCTTGATCCAGGAGGAAAGGGGCGAATCCTCCTCCCCTTCAGTAGTAAATGACCGTTATGCTGCGGTTCTGGTGACCCCTTACAAAGCCGCTCCGTCGATGATAACATGCATTGGGTCATGGCTTTATACCCTGTACATGCTGCTACTGATCGGAATCCTGGCGTGTTCCTTCAAAAGTCTCTTTTAACCAAATAGGCTTCGCTCTCTTTGCAAATGATCTCTCGCAGAATTCATTAACTGTGATTTTTATTGCACAAATTGTAAGCTCGTTTGAGCAGGGCCCCCCTCACCTGTTGTCTCTGTTAGTCAATTTGTTATGTTACATACTACTTGTTATGTCCTGTCTACCCATTGTACAGCGCTATGGAATTTGATGGTGCTATATAAAACAATAACAATAAAGCTGTATGGTAATGAACCTGGCCCCCACTCCCCCTTTGAAGACTTCCGTTTGCAGACGAGAAGACGTCAGTGGGTCTCTCCTCGGGGAGATCCTAGAAGAATTTTTTTTTATTTTATTCAACACGTTTGATTTAGTTTCCCTGGTGCAAAATGTTAATTTTTAATATATAAAGCCCTTGTTTTTAAAAAGATAATACCACGTTTCCAATATGTAAATGTTTTTCTTTATTCTCTCCTTGCCATGGTAAAGCAGGCACGCAACCTTGGCTGATAAAACCACAATGTTATTAAGAAATATCTATTTCAAAAGGAAGTGGCATTACATGTATAATCAGATATAGTGTAGGTAGGTCACTATTAAAAAAAAACCCTGTAATTCCAGAAGTACTGCTTCTCTGTTTCAAAACCCGAATCTTGCCTGGGGCGGGAGCGGAGTTCTGACACACCCTACTCCCCGCCCATTTCCCCTTTAGATGGGGGTGTTTCCTGCAATGTCAGTGGAAACACCCACTGATGTTAGCGGAAACTCCCTCAACATCAGCGGGACCACCTACCGACGACAGTGGGCAATCCTGGCCGGGTCCTGCAAGGGGAGGCTCCGGATAGCCAGAGCCCACAAGTTCCCAAGTATGGATATGTGTTCACCCTAAATTGTGAACCAAATTCTGTTACACACACACGTTATATATATATATATATATATATATATATATATATATATATATATATATATATATATATACACATATATATTGAATTGTAATAATTTACAGAACGGCAACGGAACTCCAAAGAGGCACAACAATAAAAAGTATTAAAATCTACAATAAGTTATATAACCAAAAGAATAAACAAGACAACTACAAATTATCTTGATTGTGGTACAGAAACTGCATACTATCTCCTGGTGCATTATGTAGTTAGATCATAACTCAGATTATATAGTAAGTGACATCATTATGCATTATAGATTGTTTGGTTTTCTTATACAGATACATTAACACATAGTTAAAAATCACATTATTATTTAGATTACTTGCCCTATTTAAGTGTTCAGTGTTTTTTTTTATAGCATTGTACATATTCCTTTTCGTATTTAACTATCTGACTATACTTTTCACCATTATTAATCATTTATCTTTCTATTTGTAGCAGTCTATGCTGATGATTATATTGATTATTGCCCTTTTCTTTCCCTAGATCAATTGGTGATTTGATCATTTCAGTAACAAGTAAGCAAGGATGTAAAATTGATGGTGATAAAAGTACAGCGACACATATCTTTATATTTTATAATCAGTTATAATAATCAAAAGGTTTGTACCGTGATAGATATGGAAAAACAGGAGAAAAGTATAGTTAACCCCTTCAGGACCGGCGTCCTCATACTGCGTCTTCCCTTGAAGACCGCAGTTTTATTTAAATGTTTTAATTAGCTTCAAAGCGATCACATGCACGGAATTGAGGGGGAGTGGCTGCTACAGATCGCTGGGGACACCCAGAAGTCAGTAGCAGCCGCCCCTCGCGATCCCATCGTCCACAGCGCCGCTGGATCGCGCATCATCGATGACGTACCTAGTATGTCCCGGTCTGTGTGTGACACACAACCAGGAAGTACCAGGTACGTCACCGGTATGGAAGGGGTTAAGATGATACCATTTACTGGCTAACTGACAGTTTAACTGCAAGCTTTCAAGACCAAGTTGTTAGGTCCCTTCCTCAGGCATTAATGAAGCTAAAACAGAATTTTCTAAATACAAAAGCACGGTTCACAGGTTTTAAATGTGAATTATTAATTTATCTTAATTTTAGCTTTATATATTTAGATTTGTTTAGAAGGTTTCCCCTTTTATTAGAGGCCTTCTTATTTTCTAAAATAAATGTTACTCTGACAGTTTATTAATAACAAACCTGGATATACAGTAACATAAATACGAGTAAAGGTTCACTCATGGCGATAACACTATAGATCAAAAAGATACACTAGGTACAATCCATGTTTTTCTATTCAAATCTGTGATATCTGTATTTGTTTCAAGGCTTTCTGGTGTGCATTGACATACCAAATCCTGTCCTTGAGAGATTGGAGTAACCCAGCACTTGAGTTTGAAAAGAAAGCAGTCTTTTTGGATCGTGCAGGTTGTGTTTCTCCAACATTGGAGGAAATAGGATTTTCACCCTAGTCTGCCCTTTGCCAGCACCCTGCACAACTCTAGGAGCGACGGAGCTGTGCTCCCCGACTGAACTGGATGCAGACCAGGTTGGGGTCTGGCCCCAGTTCAGTCTTCTTTTTAAAAGGGGAGATATGTGACAGAATGACCTATCATACAAGGCCCCAAGGTAGTCAGAGATGGCTCCAGCCTGGCTGCCAAACAGGCAGGAACTCCATTGTTAAACTAATCCCATTAACAGGATGGCTACCAGGGGGATATTCAGTAGCTAAAGGGGATTAAAGGTTGGGTTGTCTACCTGTTTATCAATGTTAATTTATGTTAATGAAGTTCTGTGGCTATATCAATCTATGTTTTACTACAATAAACTGTTCATTCCTGCTGTACTCAGTTCAAGGTAGTTGTGTGTCTACTTATTGGGTACACATAGCAGGGTTCCAAGGTGCGCATGCTGACTGGTGCTGGAAGTGATTCCGGGGACAACAGGAGGATACATGTGGGTGATCTCTGGGAGTTACTACAGCTCTCTTGGTGAACCCGTTACAGGCATGATGTTATTAGAGGCACTATCTACTTATTGGCTGTTTTTGTTTTGTTTAATATCTCTTTGCTGCTGTTGGGAATAAAGAGAATAGCATAATACTCGCCTCCGTGTCATTAATAAAATTATGACTTTACGTCATGTAATAGTAAAATCTGGTAATTTGTGATCGGGGTGAGGTATGATTTGTAAGGGTGAATAAGTGCTATGGTGCGTGAGGGTTGGTGCTAGTGCATACATTTATCACCAGGAGGGGTGCAAAGGGGCCACTCGGTACTACCTGCCCCTGGCCAGAAGGTGCCAGCCCTCCCCTGATCTATGCACTGTAGAGAGTATGGCGCCGTTGTTTATACAATGCCGTTGTAATTCACAGTTCTGTACAATGAGTACATAACAAGAAGTGCATCACATTGCAATTTGGAATCAGAGAAACAAAAGCTAAAAAGAAATCCTGGTTAAAACGAGTTTTCAAGCCTTTTGAGATTTCACGTTTTGCCTAAAATAACTGCATCTGTTCGCATCTTCAGGCAACTGGCACGGCTTTCCATCCAACCCAATAAAGCAGACTACAATCCCCAGGAGCCTTTGCGCTAAATCACAGCTCCCGTCATACTGTGTGTTCCGGCGGGGGGCGTGTACTTTTAGCTGAGAAAATGGCGGCCGGGACGGGGAGTGAGTATTTTGGCGTGTTTATTTATCACTTGTTTTTTGTACAGTGAAAACACCGAAATGCTTACATTTTATAAGACGCTCCTGGGTTCGCTTCGCAGAGCGTATATTGCATTGTTAACTATTAGAGTGCCGGGGAGGTGCTTACTTTGCATCGTACCTTCTTTTCCTATAGAGTTGTGTTAAAACGTAACACAATAGTTGTGTCTGCGGCCGCATACGTCTAATAAATGGTTTTATGTCCGCTTATCGGCTCGTATACTTTTTATTTAAGAGAATTTAACATCCTAGCTTTGTGTCCGTTAGACAGGGATGCCTACAAGCCGTTGCTGCTCCTTAATAGAAAACGGTCATCAAGCAGTTTTTTTTCATGTATCTCTTAAAAAAATAAAATAAATAATAATAATCCGTTGAAAGAAATTTAAAGATGAAGCAGATTAGATGAATGTGTATGTAATTTCATTGATTAAAAGGAAAAGCACACAGAAGGATGGGTCTGACAGCTGCCTTTTTAAGGACAAAGAGATTGGAGGCTGTATCTGGGGGCGGCAGTCTGTGTACGAAGACTTAAAATCCCACTTTATGACTAGGGTTCACGTGGTGTCCGCTTGGTTGTATGTGGCTAATTTTTTGTTAGGGTCAGTAACTGATGAGTTCTGTTTCAATCTCTCCTTCCGAAGAGCACAAGCTGTTAAACCTTGGTCCGACGGAGCCATGGTCCATCCGGGAGAAGCTGTGCCTCGCGTCTTCTGTCATGCGCAGTGGCGACCAGAACTGGTAAGAAGCCCCTTTCGTTTACGGACGCAAACACAGGAATGCAAGACCATCTATTCTCTTGGCCGTAATCTTAAACGCTAAATGTTGAGGATGTTTTGTTTTGTATTCTCGTCTAATCTATGGGTTCCCCGCAGTCTTTTCCCCGTTTGAAGTTGGGCTTTTGAGAATGCTTAATAAACACAGTATCCTATTTGCAGGGTGTCTGTGAGTCGCGCCATAAAGCCTTTTGCCGAACCGGGTCGTCCCCCAGACTGGTTTTCTCAAAAGGTAGGAGATTGGAGATGGTACCGCACACTGCGAGCTATACCCTCTTTACCTAATGCGTCCCTTTGTCTGTCCGTTCTAGTTTGTCATATTGTTTGAATGTATGTAAGTAATATGCTGTGGACTGATAAGTCATTTAATGGTAAAAGAAGAAAGAGAACTCGGACCCTGTAGTGTCTACTGTTTTGGAAATTAATAAATTGGGCTCAAAATACAGTTGTGAAAAATAATTAATCAAAGTGCTCTTTCATAACTCTAGATAGCTTCTAGAACAAAGTGAACAGAAGCAAAGTTTGCAAGGTGCTTTCTTAGCTTTTGTATACATTAGGATTTTAAGACTTGATGTCTGGCTAAAGCAAAAATGCCGCACTGTGTTACCAATACTTTCCGGCCATGACGGTAATTGCACATGCAAAAGACCACCTTTGTCTTATTTTTAATATTGAAAAAGCCTAATATATTAATCTCACCCTTTTTTTTCTTCACAAAAATAGTTTTAGAAAACCTGTGTATCATCTCTTGGTAACACAATTTTGTTACAATAAAATCTAGGTTATTTTTTTCATTTAGAACACATTTTTCAAGAAAATGTTTCATAATGATCACGTTGGTTAGTACGTTTTTTTTTTTTTTTTTTTTTTAAATATTGAAAATTTGCTGGGAGCTTTGGAGGGGAAGCCGTAAAAGCAATTGGTGCTTTTAATTATTTATTTTGCTTTTTTCTCTCTTAGCATTGCGCCTCACAGTATTCTGAGCTTCTGGAGACCACAGAGACCCCAAAGTGAGTAGACATTTTCCATGCTGTCAGTTTCATAGAGATGTTTAATATCCATCTTTGCTGGGGGGGGGGGTAGTTTTCTTTTGTGTCTTTTTTTAAAAGCTTTCGCACAACATTTTACTGGACGTATTTTGCATTTGGTTTAATAAATGGGTCACTTAGGCATTTATTGTTATCCACTCCTTCAGGCGAAAGCGAGGAGAAAGAGGGGAAGTTGTGGAAACAGTGGAGGATGTCATTGTAAGAAAGCTCACGGCTGAAAGAATAGAGGAATTGAAGAAGCTGATCAAGGATACTCAGGAGAAGTACAGGTAATCGTGTCACATTCGTATCAAAAGCTCTCTTAGCATGTATTGGGACATAAAAGGAGGGTTAATTTACAACGAATGATGTAGCATGCAATGCCTGTGGTTTGAAGTATTATTGTAACATGTAGTTGGTCAACAATTATCTTTAGCATCTCTGTTTCCCCTAATCTGGTGTTTTGCTTTCAAGTGATAATGGGTTTTACTAGTTTAAATCTCATGTGGTCTTAGCTCATCTATATCAGCCTTACTCTGTATAACCCTTGGTTTATCGAAAGATATGCACAATAACGCAAATAGTACATGCTGCCAACAAGCTACCTAATAGAGCCAGCAGAACGGGTAAACTTTTTTTGTTGCCTTATATCACAATTACCATATGGGAAGTATAGGTTAATTTCCTTGTTGATATGCAGAGATATATATATATTAGATATGTATTTGAATACTTTAGAGGGCACAGCTCTGGATTTTCTGACATGGTTTCTCATGTTGTTGGTAGGAAATTGAAGAAGGAAGCGGAGCTGATTCAAAGTGGGCACCTCGACGGCAAACTGGAGGAGATCTGGAATGACATTTTGGTGTGGGTTCTCTGTTCCTCATTTCTGCATTTCAACCAAAACTCATGCTGTTGTGGATGACCCTTATTGTTTCTGTTTATAATTAAATGAAGTCTTTCTCGTGTTTGTAGCAAGAAGAAACAAGAAGAGGAGGAGGCAGAGATGAAGAGGAAGGCTACAGATGCTGCATATCAAGGTATGAACTCCGTTGAACACATATTTAATGGGTATGGCCTCGTGGATATCACAAAAATTCAGTGTTTTGGGAATATATGACTGTTTTTTTTCTTAAGAAGAAACAGTTTTCCCTCTTCTTTTGTTCCAGTAAATACATTTGGTGTTATTGTTCTGATTAAAGGCATAAAACAGTACATGGGCAGTTATATTATACACCCTTTTAATAATTGTCTTCTCTGTATCTTTAACACTGTTCTTTGTATATTTTTAGCTCGACAGGCTGCTAAGAACATTCCACGCAGAACCTCAAGCACCATGGGCCGCACCTCAGTAGGATCCTTATCTCCTGGAGGAGAATTTGGCCTTGGGGACTTGACACCAAATAGCATTGAGGAGGGAAATGTAGGGGTGTGTATTATGGATTTATACTATAAATATATGGAGAGGAAACAGCTATGTTTTATGACTAAAATGTAATTATTTATATCTTTATATTGTTTCTTATTCCTTGCAGGTAAGTGTGGGATCTTTGCCGAGTACCCCAGTCTCCTCCTTCATTGGGATTCCTGATACCCCTCCTCCTACTTCTGCCCCCCTGGAGTCCCCGTTGACCCCTGTGATGGACGACTCACCACAGAAAAAGATGGTGGGACAGAAAGCAACTCCACCCCCCTCCCCGTTGCTTTCGGAACTCTTGAAGAAAGGCAGCCTGTTGCCCACGAGTCCCCGGCTGGTATGGAACCCCACCCCTGGTCCCAACAGAGCGTGTCCCCGCACTCCCATAGTTTGACCAAGGGTGTACGTGATGTTTAGTAGTCAAAGTTTCTTGCCATACCTGTTTGTTTCTTTCCAGGTCAGTGAAGGAGAAATAGCATTACCACCTGGTCATATTGCTGGTTCAGGTGTCCTTATGGATGTTGGGGTCTTACCAGGTCTTCATGGAGGTGAGACGCATCCTGTTCAAGGCACAGTCCCAGCATCCCCAGCAGCATCAGGTATGTTTTTAGGTATGTTTTCAGGCAAATGAGTGAGCATACAATTCAGTCTGCCCCAACTACCAAATATTTTCTTTACCCAAGATGTTTTCTTTGTCTATCCCCTACACTCCTGTCTCTAAAAATGCCATTGCATCAACGCTTCCTGCAGTTTCTAATCTAAGTTTCATTCTAATTTTATTTCCTTGCTTTGTCTCCTCCTGGCCTCCTTTCTTGTCCTGTTCTTGCCCTTGGTAGGTGCTCCCACCTTGTCCCGGCTTCTAGAAGCTGGTCCTACACACTTTGCCACACCTCTTGCTACCTTCTCTGCTGCTGCCGCCGCCACCAATGAATCTCCGTCTAAATCTTTGTTGACCCCTATTGAGTCTCAGGCCACCATTGTTATGATGTCAGCACTGCCAATGGCCACAGCAGTCCCAGGTAATTTGCCTTGGGGATGTTCTGTATCACTCTGCTTTTGTAGACCTGGATTTTTGTACTTGGAAGGATTAGATGTCCAAAAGTTTTAAATCTTTTCCCAATGTAGTACTACATATGTACCGTAGTAGTACACGTGTCTCTCTACTCATTTTAGTTTAGTTACAAAAAGAAGACTGAAAGTGTAGGGGGTATATCTACATTCCTTTTATTGAGGGGAGGGGTGTGTGTGTATGTATTTGTTAGAATTGTCCTATGTTAACCAACCCAGGGCATGCAACAAATGCTAGAGCATGTCACTACTCCTCATTACAATTGGTAAATAGAATTGCTAGATTTTGAAACAGCAGTGAGATGTTTTAGTTACCAATTTTCCAAGAGCAGCACATACAATATACAGCTGACTATAGTGTTATGCTACCCATGAACATGTAAACATTAATCAAGAACTTTGTCAATTAACTGGTTCCTTTGCTTTTTATGTATTTTATAGTGTCCCAGCAAGAGGGCAGTGATGCAGCTTCAGATCCTCACACAGTCACTGTGTCCATGGACACCACAGACATCTCCATGATAATTGACACCATCAACAAGGAGTGCCTGGGAAGTGGTGAGGGAAGCAGCCAACCTAAGGATGAGGTCTCAGAAGGGAAAGGAGACTTGGACCTAGCTGAGAAGATGGACATTGCGGTTTCTTATACAGGGGAAGAGCTGGATTTTGAAACCGTGGGTGACATCATTGCTATCATTGAAGACAAGGTAAATAAAGAGCAACATTCCACCAAACATTCACCATGCCAAACCAGTTGTCACCACTGGGTTATGAAAGGAAATAGTCAAACCTACTATTGGGCGTACGATAGATATTTTTGTGTGCGTAAATATTTGTAAGTCTCCTTTATTTCGTCTAAAAGCTTGTTGATGTAGATAACATGGTAGTGATGGGGTGATATTGGAGTTTTTGTATATGTCTTGTTTACAGTTTGTCACATTGTCGGACCAACATTCATCAGCTTCGTTACTATTTACGCTTTTCATAGCATAACTAAACATTTTATTGATGGGCTCAGGTGGATGACCATCCAGAGGTGTTGGATGTAGCTGCGGTGGAGGCTGCTTTGTCCTTCTGCGAAGAGAATGATGATCCCCAAGCTCTTGGGGGTCCATGGGAACAGGCTGTTCAGGAGCATACAGCAAAGCAGGAAACCCTTGGACAACCTCTCCTTCCAGTGGCCAAGGAACCCGATCCTATAATGAACATCATGGAGTTGACATCGGAAATAAAAACCGAGCCATCTGAGCCTGAGATGGACCCTACCCAGGCAGAAGGAAGCTCATTCCCTTCTCACTCACCTTTTCAAATGGGACACCAGGAACATTCTGAGGAGCAAATAAAAAACGGTGTGAAAGAGCCCATCAAGGAAGAAGAATCAGACCATCAATTGAAAACAGAGGTAATAATCTTAAGATGCTAAAGTACAAGTATTGCAAAAAAAGAAACTTGCTTTTATAGTATATAATTTTTTCTAAATCTATTTCCTGTAGGAACTTCATTTAGAAGATTCCCAGAGCGAGAATTTCACAAATGATGAGGAGAAAAACATTGAACAGAAACCAGTGCTAATTGGTGCGCACCGAGTTCAGTAGAATACATTTACTAGATCGGGAGGTTTAAGTAGGATTAGTATGGAGTATGGGGGATAATGGAACCATTAGTTGATGACGTATAAATGTTTTCATTGTCCTGCTCCCTCCCATTTCCAGACGCAGTGAAATCTGAGCCCCAGTCTAACAGCATCAACAAGGTATACTTTATTTGTTTAAAATGTTTTCAAAATTGCATTTAGAGAAGTGATTGTCGGCATAACACAAATGCCTCTCCAAACTTTTTTTCATATGTTATAGGAGTCCCAAGGAGACGAAGAGGATGACGATGATGATGTCACAAGTGAGGTTGGGAGCCCTGAGGAACCGAAGGAAGAGGAAGCAGGGGAGGAGTATTTGTCTGAGATGGATAATGAGCCCCCTATTAGTGAAAGTGATGATGGTTTCAGTATCCATAATGCTCAGCTTCAGTCTCACACACATGCTGATTCTATACCAAGCAGCCCGGCATCTTCTCAATTGTAAGCATGAGGACTGAAAATTTGCATAGTCAGCCTATCTGCAGCTTTTATTTATCTTGCACAAACAATGTAACTCTCATTATTTCAGCTCTGTCTGCAGTGAAGACCAGGAGGCTATCCAAGCTCAGAAAATCTGGAAAAAAGCCATCATGTTGGTATGGAGAGCTGCAGCCAATCACAGGTCCGTTACCAGATGTGTATTGCATAACAAAGATGGCTGCCAACGCATATGAATGATGAAGTATTTTCATTATATCAATTAGTAAAAAATGTTCAATGGTGCACACAGTATATAAAAAGAAAATCTAATTCCCCCACGTGGTGATATATTTGTAAAAAGCATGAAAGCACACTTTCAGAAGGTTTTTTTTTTCTCCTATTTTTAAAAGGCAATGTAACACACAGGTTTTAAAATATATATCCTCTCATTTCCAAGATACGCCAATGTTTTCCTCCAACCTGTGACGGATGATATTGCTCCTGGCTACCACAGCATCGTTCAGAGGTAAATCAGTATGTAATTCTGCACTGTTTTACTTTTTTTTTTGTAACTGCTAATTAGACTAATTTTGAATCTTTGCCATCTTCGATTCTAAGACCCATGGATCTGTCTACTATAAAGAAAAACATTGAGACTGGTTTGATACGAACCACAGCAGAATTCCAGAGGGACATCATGCTCATGTTTCAGAATGCTGTCATGTACAACAGCTCTGATCATGATGTATATCACATGGCTGTGGAGATGCAGAGAGATGTGCTGGAACAGATCCAGGTAGGTCTTTACAACATTGTGTGTTTACACAAATAACTTACGTAACAATTTACGAAGAAATAAATATCACAAGAAGTTATCAAATATTCCCTCTCCGCCAACCTCACAGTCGTTTGACTATTTAGAACGACTCACCATGTTTTGTTTCAGTTGAAGGATTTCTTTCGTCATTTTACGCATTGAAAACGTTCATTATTCATTCCAGGAAAATGGGTGTCGAAGCCACGAGACAAGTTTAATTTTAGCATAAATATTGTTTTATTTAAACTTGCTTTTTGGCACTGCTATCCTTTTAAGTGTGACGGCCTAAAAGTGGTTACTCTCTGTCTCCTCCTTCAAATAGCAATTCCTGGCTACCCAGTTAATCATGCAGACGTCTGAGTCAGGGATAAGTGCCAAGAGCTTAAGGGGTCGCGACTCCACACGCAAGCAGGATGCCTCTGAGAAGGTATGAACATCGCTATGAACACATCGGTATGAACACATTCAGATAATAGGAGTCAGATCACTGGTAAAATGCATGGTAATTCCAACATGCTGGAACCGGTATAGTTGGAAATAACCGTTGGTTAAGCACTGCTTGTTTTATGTGGGACT
The DNA here is from genome assembly GCF_027358695.1 of Spea bombifrons. Taxonomy (NCBI): domain Eukaryota; kingdom Metazoa; phylum Chordata; class Amphibia; order Anura; family Pelobatidae; genus Spea; species Spea bombifrons. The sequence continues at coordinate 38,024,836 of NC_071090.1, read as the reverse complement.
TTCCTGCCTAGAAGTCTTAAGTGGAAATTAGCTCAAATTATCATTTTCTTTGTCGTGTAATAGAGGATCAATATTGTTAGACAAAAAATTTCCAACCGCTGCAACGTGGTGGCTATTCGTTTATTCATTGCAAGGCCTCTCTGCTGTTTCCATTAGTCAGGCTAATCAGCTGGGGGTGGGATTGTTGTTGAGTTCTCCTCTTTTTGTTTGCTTTGAGTTGCAAGAGAAGCCAGCACCGTATTGTTCTGAGAATAACACTAAATGGAGTATCCCCGCTATGCCGTTGTCTGACTCTCGCGCTTGCCACTCTGGGCTCCGTGTCCGGGTTCTGGCTCCTCTTCTGCTTTATGTGTATCTGAGCGCTTCTTAGTGTGTCTTGTGTTTGGAGAGTCTCTGTGGTATATGACCTGTTTTTCTGTTTGTCCTTTAACAGGACAGTGTCCCCATGGGCTCTCCTGCCTTCCTTCTCTCTCTCTTTGTAAGTATTGAATAGCTGCAGTGAGTTGGGGATATAATTTATACATTGTGTGTGTGTGTGCGTGAGCTGTTCTTCTACAAAGCTAATTAATATACTTGTTTCAATGTGATTTATTGCTCTTGTTCTCAGTCCTCTCACTTTGTCTGTTGTGAAGTCAACTGCTTTCTTTCCTAAGTATCCCTTCCGTTCATCCCATCTACTCCTTAAAGAGACAGAGTTCTGTGTTTGCCTTGATGCAGCTACAGAAATGCTGCATGTAGGGCGACTGTCAGCAACTCCATTATAATGCAGCGTTGAGTCCAGAGCTTATAGGGTCAGCTATCCTGCCATGGAAAAAGATGATTTGTTCCTGAAAGCATAGTTTTTATTCCAAGTTAAAGCAGTGATTGGGAAAGCCATGATCTCTGAATACAGACAGGGTTGAGGCAGCAGGAGTTCCCAGCTTAGGATCGCAGGTATGTGAGCAGTGTTTATTGCAGTATAGAAACAGAGATATTTATATCTCATGAAAACGTTCAGTTACTGCAAAAAAAATTCAGAACAGGAAAAGAGAATGTGTTTAGCAAAGGTTCTGAGTAAATCTGATCTTTGTGTTCTTGCTTCACAGGATGGCGGTACTCGAGGCCGGCGTTGTGCGATTGAAGCCGACATGAAAATGAAAAAGTGAGCCGCGTTTGGCTCGAAGTTGGGCACCACGTTGGGCTACGTTTAACGAATGAAGAATCGCTGTTGTGTTAGAGGCGGTTTATGTGTGGCTTATAAATCCCTTTTGTATGGGTTTTACTGTGAGACCATTTTGCGCTGCCGTGTGGTATTGTGACAGAACGGTGTAAATAGGTTGTAGATATGTACAGCAAACAAGCTTAATAGCGCCTACCATCTTGTGTGCAAAGCCTGAATTGGTCGTTGTGATTGCCACGTAAACCAAGTGTGATTTTGTGTGGAGATGAGTATTTATTTGTGGAAGTGTGGAACACAGAACAATTCCCTTTGTATTTATTAAGTCGTTTTTATTTGGGCTCCAGGAGCCTGTTCTAAATGCAATCACTTAGATGTGTGTTTTGTTTTTTATAATCTCAACATCAGACAATTATCTTTTGTTCTTGTGCAACCCCAGCTGTAATTTAATGCTGTTACGCCTCTTGTATTAAAACAGCTTGGGTTTTTTTTTATTACATCAACATGCCACCAAGCGGACATACTCATGAAACGGCCATCATTTTGCTATAAATATGTTTTATGTGTACCACAAACTAGCTGCGTATTTATCTTCAATTGAAACCTTAACACAAGGCTCAGAAATTACTAGAACTTTAATTCCACTAGTTAGTATTATTCTATATGTACCACTTCATTTATAATACTCATTGTGTTTTTAGTGGTATCACAGCAAAGCTATACACAAAGTGATAGTATTGTATAGCTTCAAATTGTGGCATGAGGCATCATGTTTATGGTGGTGATCTGCCAATGATTGAAGCTACAAACAAGAATATATTATGTAAAAAAAAATTAATAAAAAGAGGCTATTCGTAAACTGGTAGAATGGATTCTACCGCATCAGATTGAAAACGACTAATACATGTGCTCCGTAACGAAGGACGATTAACTTCAAAGCAAAATAATAATTCTCTGCAGAATAATGTAAAGAGACGGTGAATTGGAACTAGTGTATACTTTTTGTATTAATGTATATGTTGACTTACATGAAATAAAATTCCATTTCCTCCATGACTTAGTTACAGTATGTTTCTGGTCTCTTGTGTGATTTAGTCAAGGTCTACAGAAAAGAAACTGTGGTAAACTTTCCATGCTGCAGCGTTGGAGGCTTCCTGACTACAAACTTGGCAATTTTTATACTTTTTTCTGAAATAAAAATCATAGGCTCTGCCTGTGCTCTGTGAATCACCATCACGTTACTGCCATTTTGTCTCTGTTCCATCCAGAAGATTTTTGGTATCTCTGTTTTACATCCCAGTTAATCTGAGCTCTCAAACCACAGATCCAGATTTTTTTCCTTAAATAGTAAAGCTTTTTAAAGACTTAATTTATGACATAGATTTTTCATACCTGTACTGTTGCCTTTCCGGCCCTTACCTTTTTCACAGTTAATTCACAATGGTGTGCATTATTATGTGTAGAATACATTTCATAAAACAGGTTTCCCTCCTTGTATGGGGACATCCAAAATGGATGTTTACATTCCCAAATCGTATCACATAACATTAAACATTTTTTGTAACTTAAGTACTGCTGGATGTGCCACTTATTGAAACGGCCACTAAATCATCACCTACTTGCTTCATGGGATTTTTCTTCTTAAACAGATCATATTCAGATCCATCAATGTGCTCACCATACACCTTTTACTGAAAAGTACATGCAATGTCCGCCCCATACACATTCACATATAAAATCCCAAGGACATGACTAAGAAATTTGTCAAAAGATGAAATACAAATCTCCCCTGTTATTTTTAATGCTATGTCAAAGACTCCTTACAGAGATCCAATACAATTTTATACTCCTTACCCATGGATATATTATTTTTTTTGTTGTTGAAGGTACATGGATATAGTCTCTAATCATAAATACTAGTGGTTTCTGTAATTAACCCTTTCCTCCTACCCAGTACTATAGCGACTCTCTCTGACTCCCATGACCCCCTTATATTAGCTTTGGGGACCATAAGGAATTGAACCTCGGCTATATAATCTTGTTTGTGAACTATTTTAACTTAAAGCCTGCAGTAAACACAATAACTTAATAGGCTAATTGTAGAATAACCAAGAGTCCACGTGGAATCAATTGTAAAGAGAAAAGTAACCATTTATAATTTCTTGAATTGTTCCTATTTTATCGCTTTCTTCCTTGCTTGCCTTATAGCCGTTACCCTCCCTCTTTTAATACACCCATTTAAGAGATATTATCATGTATACATAAAGTGCTATTGAACAGGAGTGATGTATGTGAGTTTGAATTATGACATATTAACTTTGTTCATATTAATGGCAATATTAATGAATAATTTCTATGCCGTTCTATGTAATCCTGAGCAGATAGGGCGCGAAATGCATCCCAAATCAGGCAAGGAGTGGCGCAAGTTATTCAGATCATGGTCCACATCCTTAAGTGATTTCTGGGACACCTGTGAAGATCAGAAAGGAGGAAGCTACATAAGGTTAGGGGACATCGAGCAGCTACATGAAGGAAGCTTGGATGATGCTAGTACATACTTGAATGAGGGAGAAAGATATATTCCACCAGTCATCTTCCAGGTAAACAAAGTTACAAGCAAATCCATAGCTAGATTGTGATTTACATCTATGATTCAGTTTCAGCATCTTATAGACTAAAAGACCATGGACTTACTACATGACCCCACTATAATTATGTGAAGTAGAGGCTGGTTATTACATGAGTCTATGAGAAGAAGCTGCCAATGTGCACCTACTGAGATAAGTACCAATACATTTCAATTGCACCCAATGAAGATCTCTATAGATGTTCTCTAAAAACAGTATCAGTATAAATCTCACCTGTTTGTCCAAAGATACCAGACACAAAGTGCTACTTCCAGTATCTTCACAATGACTGCTGCTTCAGTAGGGCTGCATGTTTTTAGTACCATTATTTTGTCTGTTCAGTCTATTGACTTACTGCCTCCAGCCTCTAACCTTTCAATTTCCATGACCTTCCTCTTCCTTATGCCTCGGTACTGTGGTCTCCACTCCTTGCTTGCATCCACGCATGTCTTAGCGTAAGGTGAAGTGGCATGGAGACTAATATTGCCCCTAGATTGCCCTGAGGTTTCAACATCTTACAGACTCACACATGAAGATTGAAATAATTTTCCTATACAATCCTTTTCCTCAATTTATTAAATATGTAGTATTTTTAACAGATTTTTATGTTCCTGGGTACTGCTCTTAATACCTCAACATGTTTACAACATACATACATGGTTTACCTTTCTATGTATTACTTGTGGTAGGATTTTTCCTGTTTCTCGAGCACTCAGTCCTCTGACAGCTCAGACGATGAGCAGGGCTGTTTCTCGACACCAATGTTACTACCGGAAGCATACAGTGAGTGTGAAGGAGATAGATCTACTGCAAAAGAGTTAGAACATGACCAAGCTGTAGCGTCGGACAGAGCCCATGTATTGCAGAGTGTGGTCCTGAGCTCTGGACAGGTGAGAGAATCCTGAATCATATACAGCTATGAATCCTTTATGGTCAGTCAATCTCAAGTAATGTCTAATTAGTAGGGCTATATAATATAAATCAAGCTATATGTTTATGTTCATGTTATGAGCAGGGGCATAGGATTAAAGATCTCATTACCTGTTCAGATATCTTCATTTGGTAGAATTTCCAAGTTACTCCATTGCTTCTTTTAATTGATTAATAAAGAATTCATTACAGGTCCAAGTAATCGGATTTTTTTTGAACATTGTGGAGTACATCCATATTGGAGCTGTATTCATACTTTTATATTTCTGTATTTTATTGTTGGAAGTAAAAACCACGCTGTTCCAGTGTAAAATGTTAAAGTACCAATAGTTTAATTGTTTACGTTGCTAAAAGGCATGACGCCTATAATTAAGCTTTTATTACATTGACTATAGCTTTTTATTGTCAGGGTCATCAAAAAGACAAAAAGAGATGGTGTGAGACTCCTATGACTTCACATGAAGATTATACTGGTGGTTGGTGTGCATGGGAAGCAAATGACAGTACTTCAGCCAGTGAGAGTGATAGTGGGTCCTCAGTATGTGATCTCCAGAATGAGATGCAAGAAGATTCCTCATCCAGTCGTCCCACGTTACTAGCATTGTGAGTTCTGTTTTAAAGGTTAACAAGGAACAGGAAAAGGGTTGAGCTTGATGGACGCAAGTCTTTTCTCAACTACTATGCTATACTATACATGCATAATCATTTGGAACAAGACTATAATAAATATGATAAGGGGACTGCTTCACATGAAACTTGAGCCATAGCATCTTCATAAGCTATAAACATAGTAACACGTAAAATGCATACAAATTGAGCAATTATTTGGGACAGATGTGCTCTGAGAGTACTCACACAACATTTTTGATATTATTCATTGACAGGGTAGTAGGAACACAAGATTTTGCCTTTATAAAATGTGTGGCTCTTTTTTGTTCACTTGTTTATAACAGCTAACATGCCCTAACATTAGGAGGAATTATGCAATGGTATTTGTTTTAAAGAACTGCTCAAAAAGTAGCTTAAAAAGTGTCAGCATGTGTTTCACAGGTAGAAACCCTACTATTCTTTGTATATACTGTTGTCAAATCTTGTCCTACAGGCTCAACTTACACGTCAGAGAAACATCTCAAGAACCTCTTGTACTGAAAAAGATGTTGACACCCATCTGGAAAATGATAGCTAGCCACAGGTGGGTTGGTACATTCTCATATTGAATTTGGAAAAACTTGAAAAAGGCCAGAGTGAACTTCTAAACACAAGAGCTGGCTCATTTTGTTTGCTATTTTACTACCTTTCAGATTTGTTGGACCTTTCATGAGACCAGTGCGGGAGAAGCAGGCTCCAGGATATCAGGAAATAGTTAAAAGGTAAAGAAGAATTACCGAAAAAGGTGTCATATCTGGAAACCGGTAGATCCAATAGCCAAATTTGTAACTTGACTCATGTCACTGTGCTACCCTCGCAATATCTGCCATATATACTGGCAAGTGACTTCCCAAATGGGTTTTTGAGCCATTAGAACCAAAAATAATATAATTGCTGGAGTTCATTCCATGATCAGCAATATCTTATTTATTGTAGGTGAAGCTTAACTGCAACATCGCAAAAGTAAAATTGGTTGGAAGCTTACACATTTACTTAAATGGTTCTGAAAGAGATATGCACTATATGACCAAAAGTATGTAGACACCTCTCCTAATTATCCTCCAATCTGTGAGTGAGAGTGTGAGTGAATGTGGGCACCAGGCAACGAATTGAAAATGCACCTGAATTCTCACTGCTGGCTTTTCAAATGTACTGTCTTTCCAGGCCCATGGACCTCACTACAATAAAGCGCGGGCTATCAAAAGGAAGGATTAAGACTACAGTGGAGTTCCAAAGAGATGTCCTGCTAATGCTTTTTAATGCCATCATGTACAACAGCCATAATCACAGTGTCTACCAGAAAGCTGTAGAGATGCAGAAGGACACTGTGGAATTATTACAGGTGCAATATTCCAAACATCCCTTTTTAAAGGCAGTGGAGTCATTAGTATGCTAGTGTTTTGCGTGGCATGTGATCAGAGTATGTAATCAAGAAAAAAAGCCACTTTTGGTGATCACGGCCCCCATTCAAAACTACAGAATATAAATGTGTGTATGATTGTGAACATTGTGTGTTGGCATCCCACTGGAGACACATGCATGAAACAGCAAGAGTATTTTTTACTAATATTTTGTGGGTTTTTTTCTTCCACAGGTTCTTCTAAACCTTCCATAGGACAGACATCCATGCTATTATTTCACTAAAGCATCGGTCCTTCCTCCTCTGCCTAAAGCATACAGCTTATCACGTGACACTCCATGCCATCACATGTGAAGAGCCACATAGTCCTGATAATTTACCTAAAGATCCTCCCCGCTTCAGGAAAGGAAACTAACGTTTTACTTGTTACGAGTTTGTTACATATAATAATCCGAACTGTTTGTATTTTCATAATATTGTTATAATTAAAACGTTTTCAAAGCATAAATCCTTGATTATTACTATTATTTATATCAACACATATTTATTAAGATTTAACACTCATAAATCTTTAGGGCAGGTTTTAAATTGTGGGAGTTCGCCAAGAGTTGAGAGAAGTTTAAGAAAGCGTAGATCACCAGTAGGAACTGTCTTATTGCTGTGAATATGCGTACACGGAGTTCTAGCCCACTTCCGCCGGATACGGAAGTTCTTCTTAGAAGCACGGTGTTCCTGCTACACGTGGTTGTGAGTGGCGGCTCGGATCCTTTTTAAAATGACGAAAATCAAAAAAGAAGAAACGGAGGAGGCCGCGGAGGTACCGGAAAGGACTTATGATGATTTGCTGGCATATCTCAACCCCATCGCCAAGCCTTTAGCCGGACGTAAGCTGACCAAGAGGCTGTATAAGTGCGTCAAGAAAGGTACGATCGCCCGGGGATTATAACAGTATACGCTATGTACTGCACGTGAGCCGGATTCTTATGCGGTGCCTTTATTATCCGAATATTAGGATTCCCTTGTGCTCGCATTCACGCGGCTCATCCGATAACCTTTGACTCTACCAGGCGTTGATTAGCTATCACCCGAATGGTATATATTAAATACTATAAGTCGTTTCAAGGGTTACCAGTACTTCCTTCACCGTTTAGTCCTGATAAATAATCGCCGTACTACTTTACTTTCGGAGGTACTCACGTGGTCATGTGCTGAACAGTCTGCAGCTACAGCTTCATCTCCCAATGTATTCATGGCGATCAGGAGCACATGCGCTATATAAACTATGTATATTTGCCTGTATTAGCGTTGCGTACTTGATGACCCATCTTTATGTTTCTAAACAAAAAAAATATGTTTACTTTAATAATGAGACCATTAAAGATGGGTGGAAACACACAATATAGAGTATTATAATGGGTAGAAACACACAATATAAAGTATACGTTTGTGTTCTGGTATTGATTACTCCAAACGTCTACTCAATGAAAAAACTGTGTGTATTATAGATGTAATTTGCCTATAACATAGTCCCTTTGGAAGGTAAGATGGGTGATGTATAGATATAGGGTTTAGGGGTTTAAATCCATTTACCGTGGGCAATTCAACTGCTTAGCTGTTTGTTCTTATTGTATTTGACGTTGCTGCTCGAGGGTTGATGAAAGGCAGTAACTTTCCATTATATTTTTTTTGTTTGGGGTATGACTCAAAGTTGATCGGAATCCTTGTGGTCGTTTTGTAGATCTGCTTTAGCTTCAACACCTCATTCTCTCTTCATTTCTGACTTTTAGCTGTTAAACAAAAGAATATCCGCAGAGGAGTGAAAGAAGTGCAGAAGTTTATCAATAAAGGAGAAAAAGGGTGAGCAGATCCTTTATTAATACCTAATGTATGTGGCATAAAGACAATTTTTTCTTAACCTTTTTTCAGTTCCGGTGTGTAGACCATTTCATGTTCGCTTACAAATGTCTATTCGTTCAGCACAGTTGAAACGGCATGGGTTATTTTGCTACAAAGGCTCGTACTTATGTTAGATTATGAACAATCGTTATACTCGAAATGAGTTTCAGACCTCCTGTGTATCGATGCTGATGTCTCGTTTTCATTCTAGCATTGTGGTGCTTGCTGGCGACACGCTTCCCATTGAAGTTTATTGTCACATTCCTGTGATGTGTGAGGACCTCAACATTCCATACGCGTACGTCCCGTCCAAATCTGTAAGTATACTGCTTTCTATATTTACTTTAATAGTTGTGTTGCTGGACACCATTACAGTGACCTGTTCCTAAATGGCTACGCTTTTATTTAATAGGATTTAGGTGCAGCTGCAGGCTCCAAGCGTCCAACCTGTGTAATACTAATTAAACCACACAGTGAATATCAAGAGGCATATGACGTCTGTCTGGAAGATGTGGAGGCACTGCCTCAACCTTATTGACAGAGTACCTCCTGGGGTATGAAGATAGACTATTTTTGAAATTAGAACGATCATCACAACGTCCAACAACCCCAAGAGCTATGGGGTGAAAAAGATATCTTTACAGCCTGGACTTCTATTTTTGTCAGATGTACGAATGTCCTTTTTTTTAAATTTAGAAAGCTGATTTATTTTGAATGGTGATGTGTGCACAGGAGCTGCCATAAACAAATTAAATTTTTTTTAAAATTTTTTGTTCAGGGCCCACCTGGTTCCGTATAAAATCCAGGTACCTCAACAGTATATTTAGGGGCAGCAACATTATTGTGGCTTAAAATTCTTAAGTAAAGTCATTTCAGTCATCCTGGCTGCTATGTTGTGTATATTGCTTGTCAAATGGATTCCGGCATTTCAGATTCAGTGTGATACATTAATTTAGAACATGAATCCCAATTGTCGGCTGTACGGTGTGTGGCACTACTTGCATTAGACAAATAACTCTTTTCATTGCAGCTCTGCTTCTAAGCATCTGCTTTGTTTCTGTGCAGTCAATAACAGGGTTTATTGCAAACTGAGTGCTGCCATTTGTTAATACACAATCAGTAGTTTTCATGCAACATGTATATAGGGACCTTTTTCTCATTAAAGAAAGGTGAAATTATTTACTGTGGCTGCGTCTTTGTATAAAATCACTGCAACGCTGTGTATTCTAATTACTCAACATGCCCTTTCGGGTGAAGACATTTCCAGTGTCAGAACAGGACATTTTAGTAGAAGCCGAATACATGTATCTGTCACTGCCCTGAAGCACCACATTCCACAGTTCTATAAAGCACCATAAGCGTAACGGTGTGTATAATAAATACATATATATAGCAAAGAATGGTGTGAAAAATTGTCTATTTTACCTTTTCATTTTTTTATTCATAAAATACACAAAAATAATCTCTAATGGATAGTAAACAATTACACACACCACACAGGTTGAATCAAAAAATTAATTATGAATGCCACAATTATTGGCACTCGTTTAGTCTATACTGTATGCTACTTCCCTTTTCCAAGATAACAGCTCTGCATCATCTGCCATAATGTCTGATATGGTTGGAGAATGCATGGCAAGGGATCCGAGACCATTCCTCCATACAGTATCTCTCCAGATCCTTCAAATTTCAGGGTAGACACTGGTGGACTCTCATCGGTTCATCCCATACGTTTTCTAAGGGGTTCAAGTTAGGGGACTGGGAGGGCTGTGGTAGGACCTTGATTTTATGGTTGGTAAACCATGTTTTGTGTTGATTTTGATGCATGCTTTGGATCGTTGCCCTCCTCGTGTTCATGTAATATCTGTTGATATTTAAGTCCATGACATGTGGCAGAAAACCAGCCCCAAAACATTAATGAGCCACCACCCCTTTTAACTAATGGGCATGAGGTCCCTTTCTTTTATAGCTACCCCTCTGTGTGCGCCAAACCCACCTATGGTGTATATTGGCAGAAAGCTCTATTTGAGTTTCATAAGACCTTAGAACCCAATCCCATTTGAAGTTCCATTAGTTTCTAGCCAAATGAAGATGGTTGAGTGTTTTTTTTGGGTGAGAGTAGAGGCTTTTTTATTGAAACCCTTCCAAACAACTTAGGGTGATGTAGGTGACATCGGGTTGTAGTTTGAGACTTTCTGACCAAGACGCAACTAACTCGAGCAAATCGCCACCTATGATCCTAGATTGTTTGGCTACTTGACCCATCCTCTTCACAGTGCGTTAAGATGAGAGACATCCTCTTCCAGGTAAATTCGTGACATTTTCAGTTGGCTTGAACCTATAGCATCTTCAATGCTTTTGCTATTTTAGTAGCCATGTCACATCTTGTGAAGCTCAACAACCCATTGTGATGAATGAATAAGGGCAATTTGGCCTACGTGTAAAACAAGAATTTTCACAGCCTTTTTTTGTAGAAAAATGAGCTATGCATTAAGCAGGACCAACTCGGGCTTTTCAGGATAAATGAGGCCCATGATACCGTCTAGAGAACCAGAAAGTCGAACTTGAGGAGCGGTTACATGTACATTACATTGTACATCTAGAACAAATCCCTAATTTACTTCCAATACTGTTTCCTCACAAAGGAAGGCAACACTTCACATATTCAGGGTCACATGATATGGTAAAGATCTATTTATTTATGTTCATAGCAGAGCCATCCACTCTGTAAACACCTTCCTTTTTAATGTTTGAAAAGTCCTTTCTGACATTTATAGAACAGAATATATACAGACTGCACTGTCTTAGCATAATAGTTGAGCAACACTGTGCCAGCTGTAAAAGTTGGAATACTTTATGCATATTGCTTGAGCCCTTCCAGCTGTTGTGTGTCAGAAAATGATGGGTTTCCCATCTGCTGGATTCTGTTCCATGGGGCAGTACGGGCACTTCAACCTAATGAAGGAAATAAGACTGTCAGAAATAAACAGGCAAAACAGAGGCAACCGCACTGGCTTCTAGCACCGGGGAAGCCAACAGAAGGACAAAAATGCAGTTCTTGAAAGACACATAATACGGAGAAAAAAAGTCAATCTGGAGAGAACTAATGATTTCAAGAAGAGCAAAACAAACTATCTGTGACTCTTGTTAGTGAATAGACCCCGATGTGTCAGTAATGCTCATGATAAATTTCTGTACAATTAAAATAAAAAAATAAAATAAAAAAGCTGTTCAGTAACTTACTTTCCACCATTAATCAGCTTGTTCAGAGCATCCCGTGAGATAACATGGCCACACACTAGCTTGATGGGTGGGTTGGCATCAGAGGTTTGTTGCCTTAGTATAGGACATGCAAAGACAGAGTGATATCTGCACTTCTTTCCCAGGTCAATCTCGATCTGATGAAAGCAGAGAACTTCTTACTTACAGGTTCCATAAAGCGAGAGTCGGTACAAATTAGGCCAACACTTACAGGTAATTCATCCTTGTGACTCCACACTCCTGCGCACTGTCTTTGCTCAATAACTGCTTTGATGTTCAGCAACACAGGGAGAGCCACACAACCTGAGGCAAAGCTGGGCAGGGGAGGAAAAGGCCAGTGAGATAGATAGTATCCAGTGGTAGTTCTATATTTTCCAGAAACACACCTTACCCAACACTTAAAGGAGACTCTATAGACAGACCAAGCAAATGGCAAGCGTCCCTGGTGAACTGTTCGCCGATGCTTATCCACTGCTCCACGGCTAACAAATGGGCATAAGGAGAGTTCTCAATCCCATGTGGAAGGTATGCAAGACTTCCCATTATCACCTGGATTTCTTATTCAGAAATGGAGAAAACACAGTTAGATCAGGAGTGCAAAACTTGCAGAGTTCCTTAGTTTTTAAGTCTGTTCTTCCCTTACCTTGCTGGTGATGTGCAGCAAAAGGTTGAAACTGACGGGCATATGTTAATGCCTGCATCTGCTTGTGTGGCCCACCACTGAGTAGACTAATAAAATGAAGACGATGAAGCCTAAACTCCAATGAGCTGTTTAGTTCTTGCAGGTGTTGCCTGTTCGAAATTGCCCATCTAGAACCAAAAGGAAATCATTAGTTCAATTCCTCACCATTAGAACATATTTGTACAGTATGGTCTCCTGATGCCTACTCTAGGGCTGGTCTGAGATCACGCTTCTGGAGAGCTTCCAGGATTCGGTTCAGTTCCAAGAACGGCTGCTTGAAACTCGTGTCAATATTTAAGGCAGACTCCTGCAAAAAGGGATACGATGTAGAAGGTTTATTTAATCAAACATGGTGCCGATGGGAAATATTGCAGATATATTTACTAGCAATACCTGACTGAGCTCCTCAGCCACCGTTGGAAGCCCTTGCTGGAAAAGATGCTCCATAATCGCACTGTAAAGTAACTGCTGCTTGTTTCTCGATTCCCAAACACCCTCTGATACTACCGCACAGACGTCAGGATCAAAATTCTGGAAGCACAACATTCAAGGAGCTAAAGGCAGGTAATGCTGTATTATTATTGTGCTGATTAATGAAAGTTGAGCCACCACAATTATATCTTTATTCATTCCAGCCTGTCGCCCAAACAGAGAGAAAGAATGTATGAAATAAGATCCATAAGAGGTGTAGGGATAATCTGACAATTCAAGAGTAAGGTGCCAAATATTCAGCACACCATTTACAATCATTTCCCCTTAACGTTACTCATTGTTTCAACAGGACAATGTTTGAAACTTTATATTTCAAGGGTGATCAGATAATAAAAAAAATAAGATCCATTTGGCAGTATATAAAATATCTATTTCAAGACACGAAGCCTGACTCACAAGACACAATGGTCTTGCTTTCTGCCAACATTAACCAGTTTAACAAAACGAGACAAAGCTGCCTTTCTGAATTTCCGTACACCTGATTTTTCTGGTTGGCAGATCTGCTTATTCATATGAGCATATCGTGATTACACAGTGACAGGAGCACGTCATACATATATACATATCGGTTAGTGTATTATGTTACTCTTGAAACGTAACCAAGGCATTCGCCAAGTAAACTTACTCTGTCAATTGCTTTCCCTACTCTGGAAACACTGCTGTGCATTTCTTTGTGGTCAGATGCTACTTTCTGTACAGTTTCTCTGATTTTACGGCAGCGCTGCGTCATCATTAAGGCGAGAGCAGGGGACAATGGCACTCCTTTCTGAGCTATATATAAAATAGAGAAAGAAAAAGCTTTTCAACAAACAAAAACACATATCAATCATGCAAAAAAAAAAATAAAGAACAATTATGTAGATAAGAAGCCAGTGATTAGTCACGTGAACACTGGGGCAGAAACTACTAAGACGACTGATACAGAAACGCTTCTATGCGAAGGATATAAAGATGAAAAATGAAGGATTTTAGATCATGTAATCTGTTGATCTCTGAGTTTTTGGCAACCTTGTTAACACTACGCCAAACTGCCAGGGCTTTAAAGAACACTCCTGGCCTTGATGTACCTTAGGAGCCAAACATTGGTAAGTATAAGAATTGTGCCTGACCAGATGTGGCCCCCCAAAGGACCGCCATAGAAACTTGCATGCAAAATCCCCAAAATGTAAATGTGTTAACAGATGGCAATGAGCCCAACGGGCACAAGAGTTGGTAGGCATCACTAAGTTATTAGTGTTTCATGAAAAAAAATAAGATTAAATGGCGTTCTGTGAGTTTAAATGCATTTGCATCTAGACATATTATGAACTAGACATAAAAAAAGGTACCAAATAGGATGTGCAAGAAATGACAATGAAAATGATGAGCAATATGAGTAATGATTAAGTATTCAAGTGTACCCAATATACATATACCTCCCAACATTTCAAATGACCAAAGAGGAGCACCATTGTTGTTTTTTTTTTTTTGGGGGGGGGGATAGGGGTGCAAAACTTTCTCCAGGCTTTTTATGCGACTTTGTGGCCTCTGCTGCTTATATAGAAATTATATTATTTATACCCACCAAAGCAGTAAGGACAATAAAGGTATGGAATTCACCGCCTAGGGAGGTGGTGTTATCAAATACATTAGAAAGGCATAACATACAGGAACATAAATAGAATTAATATTTTAGAGCTTTGTGATCCAAGGAGAAATCCGATTGCCTTTCGGAGACAAGAAGGAATTTTTTTCCAGAATTTGAAGTAGCTTAATTGGGGTTTTTTGTTCTCCCTTCTTTTGGATCCAGAGTAGGAAGGTTAGGTGGAAGGGTTAAACTTGATGGACTTAGGTCTTTTTTCATCCTTATGTACTATGTAACTATTTTAAGATCATACAAAAGAGGAACTCCTAAAGAGGGACACTTGGGGAGTGTGTGTGTATGTGTCAGTACCATGGCTGCTCAGCTCCTCCCGCAGCTCGGTGACAGACGCCAGCAGCTCCTCCAGGCTCCTCTCGCTGCTCTCTCCGTAGCTCACGAACCTCTGTAGAACCTTCTCCAGCTCCCACTCCACCCCGACACAGCGCTCCATCTCCTCTCCCCGAGTGTGAGTCCAAACAAGCAGCCCTACAGAATGACAGCACGCACACTTCGAGCCGTCTCGCTATTGGCTAATCGCCGGAACATCTGGTTCCGGTCTAAAGCGGAAGTCATCTTCTGGCCCTGGCTTTTGTATGGAACTACGAGTGAGCGGTGTTTTTTATTGTAACATAAAAGCGGGGTGTGTGTCGTGTTGCGAAATCTTTGATTAAAGCCGAAGTTTGCTTTACGTTACTAGCTAACACGTAAAGCAAAAACAGAAACATGAAATGAGTGGAAGGCCAATTAGAGACAATATTACATTTGTGTCCCGCCATAACAAAGCGCGCCAGTTCATTAATAAAGATACAACGTGCAGTGCCTCGTCTGCCCACCGAGTGGCAATACACACTGGCGCGTTGAGACGGGAGAATGAATGGAAGACTTTGTATCTTGCTGTTATCATCGCGTGATAAGAAGCTGATGCAGGCCATCCCTTATAGACTAGGATGCAGGGATCTGGCTAACAGTCATAAGTGAAAATAACATACCTGGCATTTATCTGTTTAATAATCATGCTACCTGTAATGCACCTGTACCTCCCAACAGCCCCTCGTTAAGAGCAGGACTGGACTGGGGATGAAAGCCAGCCCTGTGTCTTTAAGGACAGCAGTTGATCCACGTGAGGCGCCGGCTCGGTAGACTTTCTTATACTTTTTGCAGCATAGAGTCCTGTGAATTCACTTGGGAGCTGCGTACTAGAGCACAGGATCTGAAGATACGTGGGAGGTAATATCAGACATATTTAATACATGTACTTAACCGCTCAGATCTAGTTAATATTTGATTGTGAAGTAATGATCCCACAGGAGAAAATGGTCTGTCGGGGGAAAGACAATACTCTTACTCATCTAACAAATGGCTAGAGATTTTGTATTTACAAATTTACAGAAACCAATAAAACCAAAACCGTGGGATGGGTTTTTGCTGACACTTCTAGGCGTACAAATTCTGTTCCAGCGGCTCTGTGTACTTCTCGGTATTCAAGTTATTCCTGGACGTCATGCCTCCTAACTGTCCAGCTTTGCGCGGGACAGTCCCCATTTTGCCACTACCCTGCTGTCTCAATCTCTGTCTCACGTTTCGGGAGAATGCATACTGCGCATGCGCAGAAATGTGCGCATGCACAGTAGTGGTAAAAGCTTCAGCCCCTGGTATCCCGGACTTGTCGAGGCTAAAAGTTGGGAGGTATGGTACTATGTTAGCCTGATGCCAGGGCAAGTGAGACATTGCTTGGTTTAGCTTTATTTGTACCCTCATCATCATCATCATTCCGGCTGAAGGTCAAAATGAAGGAAGGCTGAATGGTTGTTCTAGATTTCAAAAAGCTCATGAGCCATATATTATTTATATTAAGTGCATTTCTATTTTTTTTATATAAGGAGTGGTTGACAGGGGGTCCATCAGAAGAGGTTCCTGCTGCTTGCATTGCTAGATATTTCATGACAAAAGGAGGTTTCCAGGACAATTTTCACATATTGCTGACCACCACAGGTGAAGTGTTGCTCTGTGTGGGAGATGTATGAGCAATCAGATCCCTTCCAGGAGTTTATACATCCCACAAACCATAGGGAAGAATTCTCTTAATCATCAATATGATTTTTCATCCCAATTGTTCTTCGATCTTTCATGTTATCTGTGAGTCCGGAAAGGCGTAAAAGAGCGGGTAACTATGTGCAAGATGCTCAATATTTTCATTTTATCCTTTATATTACTTTGTAAGTACTGTGGACAAAGATCCTTTCTATATATTGATATTCTTCTGCAAATGACAATGTAAGCTCAGGCGTGAGTTCCATTATATGCTCTACAAACAGGGACCTCATGCTTTCTATTGTGTCATCAATCTTAGATTGTTATCTTAGCTGAGTAATAGTTTATGTTTTGCAGGCAGGTATCAATATTTTGTATATATATAGTTGTTACCTTGTATGTATGTTTGTGTATATGAATTGGTTCCATAAATATTTTGTCAAATACCGGTATGTTGCTGTAACTGCTTAGCATATTTGAGCAGCTTCGTAGATTTTTGGCACTTTTGAAATTTCAGCTGGTTGCCTTGATTTCTGAATTCTCACTTTAACCTCATAAAGATTTATTGGGGTTGGAGGGGGCACTGGATGACATCACAAAAGCAGTCTCCCATGGCAACCAGAACAACAAATTTGGGTGTAAAAAGTGCTGCTGCCATCTCTGACAGGATCACTTTAGAACAGCAGGGGTGACAAGACATCTCTGGAATTTGCTTTCATCAATGTATTTGCCATATACTGTATTGGCTCGAATATAGGCTGCATCCGATTATAAGCCGCACCCTTAAAGTTTGGTGCTATTTTAAACAAAAATTATTTTTACAGAAAAAAATATACATTAGTGGAATCGTAAAACAGTGTTTTATCTAATGAACAGGAATACATGTATTTTAAAAAATGTTGGTATCTATGATGCAGTTAGTCAGCAAAGTTATATACAAACAGAAATTTGGAAAACCAATAGCCATTTTAAGGTCCCCCTCCTTAATTCATAATGCACCTTACTTATAGATATGCCACTCTGCCCCCCTGATCTCTTGCAGCAGGTTAATTCTATGTAATGAGCTTCCAGTCTCCAGCTGAATATGGAAAAAGGTATGGTGGTATCCCAAAAAAAGAAGTGCTCCTACATGGGAACTTCATAGGGTATGCTTCCAGGGGCTCTCCCCCTTTTGAGGTAGTGTCTTCATGAAGGAGCAGAGCTAGTCACACATTTGGCAGGGCTTGTTGCTTATAGGTTGAGTTAGCCCCACACAGCCTTTAGTGGATGAGGAGTGAGGAGGACCTGTGAGAGTAGGCAGCAGAGCCAATTTATCCAAACACTGCTCCCTGTTTAAGAGAAAGAAACAACCTGGGGAGTTACCAGGCATGCTCATGGGTTGTGACACCTAAGCACAGTTCAGAAAAGGTTAAATTCCATTATAATGTTACAGGCACAAAAATCTAGGTAAAACATTTCCAGCACTAATTTTAATAGCTACAACACCCCTAACTCTCATCATCATTCAGACTAAGGGTCATGAGAGTTCAGCAGTCCCACTACCCACAGAAAATATTTTTGAGGAGGGGAAAGGGTGCTGCCATGTTTGGGATATACCGTATTTTTGGCACCCAAGGTCCACCTTAACAAGGACATGAAAGGATTAAAATGTTAAATGCTATGAAGGTGGCAGTTCCCTTAGAACAGTAAGCGTCATGCCTTCTGCTTTGTTCCTAAAGCACTCCGACTAGGTTAGCTACCTTATGTAGTCCCAGTCAAGGCTCAGGGTCCGTTTCCATTAAAAGTGAGCCATCCTTTTTAGATACCCCTTGCAAACTGTTTTTCCACCCTATAAAACTGAATATATTTTTAGATTCATTGAAATATATTATACCCTGGCTGTGTCAGAAGTACCCCAGTGGCTTATATGTACCAGGTGATGAGAAACACTGCCATGAACTGGCCAAAATATCTAGTAAGCTAAAGGAAACTGACTCTTGATTTCAAGAGTGTCAACGATGTAGGTCACAAATGCTGTGGTAGAAATTCCACA
Source organism: Spea bombifrons (assembly GCF_027358695.1). Lineage (NCBI taxonomy): Eukaryota > Metazoa > Chordata > Amphibia > Anura > Pelobatidae > Spea > Spea bombifrons. The sequence goes on along the minus strand of NC_071090.1, from coordinate 38,006,100 downwards.
TGGATTGCAAGCTCTGTGGGACAGGAAATCAACATCCTACAGAAAACCATCCATAATATATTTATAAATCCATAATCCAAAGAGAAACATTGTTTTACCCTTAAGACAGTTGGTTTCGTTTCCTAGTCATCCAACTGTGGCCTATCATATACTACACTACAATTCTGTATTCAGTTGCTAATAATATTAGTAGCAATTAACAAAAAGCATTTCTAGTTTGCCCGAAGGAGGAATTAGATGGACAAACAAACAAACATTTTTGGGCACATGATGAAACATTCCCAGTGTTCTTGGTGGGACACAGGCTGACGGGCTTGGTTTCTGCTATGGTTGCCAAGTTTTGGTGCCACCCACTGCAGTTCAGTCTCAGATCTTCATGATTTTGCAGCTGTCGGTGACAAGTGGGAACTTGCAGCATGTATTCTATACAACCCATACGGCAAGTGGTGTAAAAAAAAAAAAAAATCTAGACTGACAACTTAATTGTAATACAGGACGTGGGCACGTTCTAGAGAAAAACAATACAAATGTTCTGTGAGTCACAACCATTTCAGGAACAGACTTCATATTATGTAAGCTGTCTCTCCTGCACTTCTAGCCTATGTCTAGCTAGCTACGTTTTGGAATCCAGCATTTAATTAGGAATTCTAATTTTGTGATAATGCCAGCATTTCATAACATATTTGTAAAATAAATACACGTGAAACTGTTTTTTGGATTCCTGTTATGTTAACAATTTGCTTAGATCAGCCAAACACATCTCATGCATGAAAAAAACCTTGGAAACGTATGAAATGTGTTGATAGTAAATCTGTATCCTTTTAATTGGAATCAAATAATTAATTTTTCTGGTTATGCACCATTAAGTCAGCAGAAACAGGCTGGAAACGGGGCCAGGTTAACAAAGGTCGCCCAAGTGCAGGGAAATGTACATTCATTTACTTACTTATCTAAGTACCCCCTACTTAACTTTGTATCAAGTTCAGCAATAAAGTTGTTATCCTGTGGTTTTCATGAATGAAGATTGGCAGAATCGCTGGCATAAATCCTCTGTGTCCCAGGTGGTATATTCATCAAAACGTGGATTTAAAGTACTTTGTAAGCGCTGATTGGCACCTTGAAGTGCATGAACCCAGAAGTCTTGTTAGCCCCCCTGGGGTGTGTCTGAACCACTGGAGTCCAATGTGTCATTGGAGCTGACTTGATCAGGAGGCACGACTTTTATCAGGCGACCTACTTGGAGACCCGAATGGGGTACATCAAAGATTACATTATGGGAAAGGAAATGCCCAAATGGAAGTTCAGGCATTTAAAACTTTGTAATATGCATACAATTGCGGAGCTGGGGCCATACATTTTGGGAAGCCCTCATAATGATTCAAGTGGTAAAACCATTGGCACTTTGTTACTCACCATAAGCTTTTTACTTCTTGGGATGCGTTTGATTTTTAACGTTTGCCGACAGACATTTCTGTTTTTTCATTCAGTCAATGAAAAATGAATGGCCTTTTGTTTTCAAATTACAAATAAAAAAAAAACAATTTATTTGTGATTGTTTTCAAATAATCGGTTCACATTTGAAAATATTAATAATAAAAACAAACAAAACAAATAAAAGTTTACTTCACACAGACTGAGGCTTTTGCAGCCTGGGTCCCCAAAAATAAATCTGCCAATGACACCGTAAGTCCTCCCCAATATACAGAAGCAGAGCCAGATGTCAAGAATGATCTTTGCTCATGATCTCCCTCTAGCATATTCCATGTGGGGTGTATAAAAAGTGGAGCTTTTTCTGTATAAAGCGATGAGTGGGTTTTTTTATGATGACAAAGAATGAATGTTCCTTATTTTCATTGACTTTTCATTTTCTTAGCACAAAGTTTTGTTGTCCACGTTCCATATCACTCCAAGGACAGAGTGACAGACACCTATAGTGCAATAAAACTCTTGATGCCTAATAAAATCACTTTTCTGTTCCTGCCAAGCTGGCACAAAGTCGTTTTAGATGTTGATCATTTCGTACATAAGGGCAGAAACAAGTTTATTCACTAAAGTGGGGGTTGGCAAGAAGACTTTTTCTTTCAGCTTACAATGCATTATAAAGGGCCATCCATGACAGCTTCTCTGCAAGAAGGGCTGACCCTGCATAATTTATACATCTCACAGATTGGACCATCCCTTATACAGGGCCATTCAAGCTTTTCTTGGAGATGAAGCCCAAATATACAGAGAAGTCAGAGAGAAAATACTGCAAGCATTGTTGCCAACTCCCATTTTGGTGAATAAGCCCCATTCTGTTGTGACAAAGCATTCTTCATATAACCCTTAGAAACACTAAAATGGGTACACCTTTAAAGCAGGACAATTTCTGGAATTATGAAATCAAGTTCTAAAACAAATAGATAAAACCCCCAAAAAATCCATCGGCCACAAACATCAGGATAGAGTCATGTGTGCAATTAGACTGAACATCCGTAGTCCACTTATCATTAAGGAAGCTAATCATTAGATCATTATAGTTGTAAGATAAACCTTTTTTTATTGGTCAAGCTCTCTGTCCAGAGTAATAATCCATAGCATTCCTATTGTTAAAATGCTGTTTAGCTGCTAGTCCAGCCACCTTTATAGGTGAGACAATAAATACTATAAGCATTTGGCATGGCTGGTGGAACCAACATTGTCACATATATGGGCTTAACCCGGTCACCCCTGAGATTAAATCCTATAAACCACTATTAGCTGCTAGTCCAGCCACCTTTATAGGTGAGACAATAAATACTATAAGCATTTGGCATGGCTGGTGGAACCAACATTGTCACATATATGGGCTTAACCCGGTCACCCCTGAGATTAAATCCTATAAACCACAACCAGGATTCATGGATACAATAATGCAGTGCGCTCATCTTAATGTACCGGTAATTTGTCACCCGACCGGCCAAATCACATGATATGCAACTTTGAGCACACTGCGCACCGGCTTTCTTTGGTCGTAATGTATTGATTACCTAACATGTACAGGATGAAACACATGTATGATGATATCTAAAAGCCCCTATAAGAATATGCTTGTTTACAGCTCACTAACAGCTTTGGTGCAAAATCAAATAATTATATTTACAGCCAGGTAGAAAACAGCAAATTAGCAACCAAAGATAAAGTGATGCAAAAAGCAATACATTTTTGTGTTTCATCCCTTTGTCACTAAAATAAAATCCAAACACCATTGGGCTGCAGCAGTTTAAAAAACCCTCTTTTCAATCAAATTGGTAAATGCTGGGGTGTAGTCTGTAAGTTTCTATACATTAAATCATGAGTTCATTTTTGTGCATATATTTTAATGATGGAGAAAACTCCACTTCATAGCAAGTGAACTGAATAAAGAGCAGATTCATCTCTTATATTTGCTGAGTACTATCACCCATGACTTTCTACTTCATTACAAACGACAAATATAATAATAAAGACTTTTTTCAAATAACTCAAATGGTCAAAGTGATCTAGGTTGGCATGAGTCCCCATTCTTCATCACTAAAGACCTTGTCACTTGAACCCAGTGGTTTCTTTTAAGATGAGAATAAAAACTCCTCACTTTGTCTCATCACATAAATAAAAGCCCAAACCAACGGGATCTTTGCTCAGTTCTCAAAGCAGCATGTGAAAACCATGAACAATCGGCTTCAAGTCTCACAAGATTCGACAGCATCCACCCAGACTGGCTGTGTGCTTGGTGAATATCCAGAAGCGTGCTTCAGCTCTTGAATCTCTCTTTCTAGAGTCTGGTTGCGGTGATACATTTCCAGATAACTAGCCTGTATCTCCTTTTGGTACCTCAGTACTTTGTTCTTTTCCTCCTTCCAAACTTGCCTCTCAGTCTCAAAATCCAGGATCTGTGCCTCATTCTGGCGCCTCTCCAACATCAATTCAGCCCTCAGCCTCTCTATATCTATGGCCTCCGAGGTTTCCTTTGGATTCCGAGACTTTGAGTCCTCATTTTCAGAGCACAGACTGCTACCCGTCACCTTTGACGACTCTTCTTGTGTCTCCAAAGCCCTGAGCCGCATAGTGAGCTCTGCATTCTCTTTTTCTTTCTCCTTCGCCACAGCCTTTGACTCTCGTAGTTGGGTCTTCAGGGTGAGGACTTCCCCTAATTTCTGTGAAATCTCTGCTTGAGAGTCCCGTAGCTGTTGCTTGAGAAGTGAAATCTCACCCGCCTTCTGAGAGATCTATAGAGAAGAATGCACAATCTATTTAGTGGTAGGCATGAAAAGCGAGAACTTAGGTAGGAGGCATAAGACATTGCTTGGCACTATGGAACAATTGCATTTTTCTTTTTATAAATAACCCCTGTTGCTTTATTACTATAGCAACTCTTGAAACGCTCCTGCTGCTGGATAATTTGACTGTTTCCTGTAATGGTAATATTACTTTTCAAACATTACACCAAAATGTTATCTTTTTCCTCTTCACTGATTCATTCAAATAAAGGCTGGCCAATTGCTATGTTCCTCAACTCTAAGACTTCATCTTAAATTGTACTAGACATTTAAATTACAGAAGTGGTATATTGTATTAGCATAGTTAAAGAATATCATTCATGATATTGGAATACCCCTGAAGACCATAGGGGATCCTAGGCACACATGCTAGAACACACGCCACTCTCAGCAACATTATTCCACCCTGTTTGTGGATGACAGATCAATTTTAACATTACCCCTCAAAATGTACCATATTATTTTCAACTCGCTATCTATGTCAAATATGCCTACATGGTAAACCTGATGCTCATTCAGTCTTACAGACTATTGTTTTCCAAAATTGCAATGAAACTGAACCCTCCTGTAAATCACATATTCCTCATCTGTTACAGCAGAGGCATACACTGGTTTTACAAACACACATATCATGCATCATCTTCCAGCGTATGTAGAATTATATTAAATGCTATCTGTCTTTATAATAAACAAAGCTTCCTTCATGTCTGTGCAATCAAAATGCCCTACCTAATGTCCCTAAGCAAAGCAGACAGTAATATTGTGGCACCCTTTCTGACAACCACTTATGTTATAATATGTTATTGCGCAATAAGCATTCAGCAATAACCCGTAGATTATATCCGTATTTCGGTGTATGTCTCTGCGTATGGAGCTACATACCTCCCACTTGGACTCTTCTAGTTTGGGGTTCAAATTATCGGTCTGGGACTGTTTTTGTCTCAGTCCCTCATATTCCCCTCTCAAGGAGCTGAGCTCCTCCTGCAGACGCTTCTTCTCCTGCTGCACCTTATACAGCTGCAACTGCAGTGCTCGTTGGCTGCGCAGGGCCTGCTGGGAGATCTGCTGGAGCTTTGACATGTACATCTGCTTTAGTTCATCTAGTTCTTCCATCCACAGCCGACGCTTGTCCTCAAACACCTGTTTGCAAGGTAGAAAGTGAGCAAAGAACACACTTTAGTAACATGGCTTCCAGACATATTGTGGGGTGAAGACAAATGGGATATTCGCCAAAGCAAAAAGGAGCAAGAAAGAACATTTTAGTAGTCATACATTTTGTTTGGACTCAAGACGCAATTTCTATATGTAGTTGCACAGAGATTTCTATATGTGGTTTCACAAAATGTTAGGACAATTAAGGAATAGGAAACAAACAGAACAGGCCCAAACTTTATACAATTCCAGTTACCATCCTTACTTTATAGTTAAAAGTAAGATAATTGAGCAAACTGTGTAATTTATGATAAAATGTGTGTATATATATATATATATATATATATCTATCTAGTGTATTATGTGCACATTATACATCAGAATGGTGTCCTCTGATGGTATATGAGAAGAATAAGTGTGTACGTAATAGATATATATAACTTTACATAATTTTCTTTGTTGTCCAGCTAAAGGTATCAATTTCTCTCAAACACACACAACATGAGAAAAATACACATCACTGATCTTTAAATGTGCATTTATATAAAATGTTATAAAAGGGAAGTACTCTTCTAAGGACATTATTATTAACCTTTTTAGCTGCTGTAGTTGTTCAGTTTACTAAACATCTACAGTTATTAAATCTTGTTATACTGGTTGAAATATTGATATACAAGGAAGACGCACCACTGTGAGCACCAGGAGGAGATGAGTCTTGACTAATCACAAAACGCATACCCCCACTGCATTCTTGTTCTTTAATCTTTTTCTCCTACTAAGCTCCTGCCCTACAAATATTCACCCTCCTCCACACAGACCCTCTTTAAATCAAGTGTTTCTGCGATCTCCCAATTCCTGGGGCCAGGTATGATGACTGAGATACAGTACAGACAGTAATCCTGTTAGTTATCCGGTGACTTTGTTATAGCAACCATCAACTCCCTTCAGTTGTGAATTTGTAGGAGATCTCTATGACCAGGGAGGTTTTTAATGTTGCAGTCAGGAGAGCAAGGCTATTCTCACCATTATGAAAAACTATCCAGCTTTTTAAAAAACAAATCTACATCATCCAGAAGTTGAACTACTCACTGTGAACCTTTCACCTTCAGGTATTTATACTGGTGTAGGTGGGTTAAACCTGTCTGTAACCATTGGCTGTAAAGATCCACAGACTTTCCAGTTAAAGAGCCTTCTTTAGGTATAGTTATCTATGTAATCACCAACCTGAGTAAAAGGATCCTCGTTGTCATTTGGGTTCCTTCTCATTTGCCTCAATTCCCCTCCTTTCTCATTGAGTTTCTCCTCCAGTTGCCGAGCCACATCCTCAACGGACTGAGAGTACTCATATGGCGGTGGAGGCTCCCCTGAGCACTGTAGACGGCTCAATGTGGCCATGCTTTTGCAGGAGAGTGAGGCTTTGTCACCGGATGTCATGTCTCGCATTACCCGGGAAGCTCGATCCAAAGATCCTCCTATATGGTTGATGTGTCCCATAGAAGCACTTATCTGACCCCTTGCTACGCTAAATCCTGGACTGTAAGTGTTATAACTGTTTATTGAGTTTTGCCTGGAGTCAGAAAGGCTCTCCACCTCTTCGTCATCACGTTCTTTTTCCTGGTGATTAATATAGTGGTTATTTGACTTGAGTGGTCCATGATGGGGTTGGGTACTCATACTGCCCAGAGTGTTCAGGCTGCCGTTACTTTTAGACAGTTTATGGCCACCAGATGAGCACAAACTCTGCATGGACATGAAGTTCTTCACATTTGATGGCTTCAAAGCAGAAGGTCCAAAGCGAGACTGCAAAGATAAAGCTTGTTTAATTAGGGGCAAGTTACTTGTAGTCATCTTCACTTAGAAAAAAAGGGGGAGTCTTATTGACTTGAGAACGCTGACTATAGGCCAAGTAGCCCAGTACTAAAGGATGTAAAATAAAGGTGTTGCCGCTGTTAATATCCTGATGAGTGTTTTACATCCTTTGCGGTTGTGGCGAATAAGTTACATCTTTACTCTATTTATGGTTGAATCTCCATTCATTGGTGTCCTGTCTGCTTCACAAAAGTTTAGATTTGATACATATTGTGTTTATTGTGGAATAATTACAGCTACCGTTTGTGTTTATTTGGGCAGCACAATACTTTTGGAATACATCCTGCCAAAGGATATATACGCAGCAATTAAACCCTTCTCCAATACATACTTTGAAAGGAAAATAGGTATATTGAGTTTTATAAATGTTTTTGAAATAAAACTATTGTTGCATAATAAATTATGGGCTATCACTCGGCAAGTCAGCAATCGCTATAGGTGTATACTACATAATTAAAAGGTGTATATTACTATATATATATATATATATATGTATATATAGTATTTGACAGTGATGCATACTTACCAGCAGCTCTGCTCCCAATACATGGGCACTGGTGTGACATAATGAGTATACTTTTGGTATCTGCACAGTAACTGGTTATCGGTATTGTGTATGTGTAGCTGCCAGTAGTTGTTAGAATTTTATACCCTGGTAAAGTGGCTATATAAACTAGGGCTGCAACAACTAATCGATAAAATCGATAATAATCGATAATGAAATTCGTTGGCAACGAATTTCATTATCGATTAGTTGAATCGATTATTATCGATTATAAAATGAGGGTTTTTTCAGAGCAAACGCTCTGAAAAATCCCCCTCATTATATAATCCGTTTAGTCTGACTCACCGTCTCACAGCAGCAGCTCCTACTTACTCCCCCTCCCTGTAATCACTGTGACAACTGGCCCCGCCCCTTCCTTCTCCAGGCCAGAACCACATGGCTGTGACACTCATCTAACTGTAAGTACCGTATATGTGTGTGTATATATATATATATATATATATATATATATATATATATATATATATATATAATGTGTATGTATATATATATATATATATATATATATATACATACATATATATATATATATATATACATATATATATAAAGTCCAAAAATTGGCATTTGGAGTGCAATTGTTAATTTTGGATTTTACATATATATATATATATATATATATATATATATATGTGTATATATGTATGTAATATATATATATATATATTTGGGCTACTGAAAGTTAGGGGAGGTGGGGGTTAATTTAGGGGCAGTTATGGTTAGTGGGGTGTTTAGGGTTAATTTAGGGGCAGTTATGGTTAATTGGGTGTTTAGGGTTAATTTAGGGGCAGTTATGTTAATAGGGTGTTTAGGGTTAATTTAGGAGCAGCTATGGTTAATGGGGTGTTTGGGGTTAATTTGAGGCAGTTGTGGTTAATGGTGTGTTTAGGGTTAATTTAGGGGATGCTGTGGTTGATGGGGTCTTTAGGGTTAATTTAGGGGATGCTGTGGTTAAGGGGGTGTTAAGGGTTAATTTAGGGGCAGTTATGGTTAATGGGGAGTTTAGGGTTAATTTAGGGGAATATAAATCCTGGGGGCAGTGAAGTGACATATCTGGGGGTATAAGGCATATACAGTATATAAGGCATATGTGGGGAGGGCAGTGTGGCATGTCTGGGGAGGACGGAGTGGTGTATCAGGGTGTATAAGGCATATCTGGGGATAGAGTGGCATATCTGGGGGTAGAGAAGTGGCATGTCTGGGAGGCAGGGTGGCATGTCTGGGGAGGATGGAGTGGGGTATCAGGGGATATAAGGCGTATCAGGCACAGTGGCAGATGTGGGAGGCAGCGTGGAGTGGCAGATGTGGGAGGCAGCGTGGCATATGTGGGAGGCATTGTGGAGTGGCAGATGTGGGAGGCAGCATGGCGTGGCATATGTGGGGAGGGCAGGGTGGCATGTCTGGGGAGGATGGAGTGGTGTTTCAGGGTATATAAGGCGTATCAGGCACAGTGGCATGTGGGGGGTAGAGTGGAGTGGCAGATGTGGGAGGCAGCGTGGCGTGGCAGATGTGGGAGGCAGCGTGGCGTGGCATATGTGGGAGGCAGCGTGGAGTGGCAGATGTGGGAGGCAGCGTGGTGTGGTATATGTGGGAGGCAGCGTGGAGTGCTGTGGGAGGCAGCGTGGCATATGTGGGGGGGCAGCATGGCATGTCTGGGAGGCAGCGTAGCAAGCCTGGGCTCAAATGTGCATATATTGGGGGGCTGGTTGGGAAATAAAGACAAGAAATGTATTATCAAAGTTTTTTTATTCTGCTGTTTGTATTTAACATCATTTGTTTAGTAAATTATTTTAAATAAATGAAAAATTTAAATTTTTTTATCCGATTAATCGATTAATCGAAAAAATAATCGGCCAACTAATCGATTATTAAAATAATCGTTAGTTGCAGCCCTAATATAAACTTTGCCCAGTCCCAATAAAGTGCGTTCTCTTGCATCCTAATTGGAGTGTTGTGGCATGATTGGTGGTACAGTTCTTAGGGAGACCCTTTTTCCCCAGTTACAAGGAAGGCGACAGGGATATCCCAGTAGACCTTCCCCCAGTCCCCCTTACAGTTGTCCTTTGGACATAAAGTATTTCTAGTCTAGGGAATGGATACTGTTTTTAGGCACATGGCATGAATTGGCATGGACTCAAAACATCATTTATTACGGCATTCAATTTCAGAGACAAATTTATGAGAATTACAGTTCAGTATACTCTTCTCCAAAATGAAAAGGAAACTTGCTAAGGTTGGCCCTGCATTTGATCAATGAAGTCCGGAAGTTGAATACTTAATCTCACCTGTCGGAGTAATATAGCAGAGACTATGGGTTATTGAGGATGGCTGGGGTCTATACATTACCATTGAGGACGAAGCCTCTACATCTAGTGCCGTAATTTAAAGATTAGGTACTGACCTTTTCATAGCGTCCTCTCTCAGGGAGGGATGTCTTGCTAAAATCCGTGCCCCGTCGATCTTTATGGTATGAGACAGGGTACTCATTCTCCCCGCCATCCACACTGTGCTCCCTCCTGAATCCCACCCCCGATGGGAATTTCTTTGCGTTTCTGCTGTCTTTCTTTGCCATGTTCAGATAACTCAGTAGCTCTCTCTGTTGCAGCCCCCTCTTCAAGAAGTTTCCTGGACTGTGGGAATCTTGAAGGGGCCGGAAATCCAATTTAAAATCTTCAGGTGAGAGGTCGTGCTTCTCAATCAAACTACCCACGCTACCCATGTCGCGCTTGTAGGAGACAGCGTCAGGGGTGAAAGACTGGAAGCTGGGGTGGTTCCCAGTGTTACAGGTGAGACTGACTGCCTGTGCAGCTGCCATGAAGAATTAACAGGTGCCTTGGCGAGTCTGCATAAAAAGACAAAATAAATTAATAAATACATATATAAAGGCTTTTCTGGAAGTTGCAATGCTATTTTAACTCTGATTATGTGTCCACGATCACCATGTCTACTCCTGCCTAGGACTACCATCATGAATTATCAGGCCAGTATCAATTTAGACATCGTGCCCCACAGCTTGTTAGAAAAGTAAACAACGGCCGGACTTTTATTTATTTTTTATTTATTATCTTTTATTTATATAGCACCATCTGTTTACGCAGCACTTAATCCAATACATATATTCAAGGGGTATGACAAGACGAGAAGTGACAGACTAAGACAACCCGATACATTAGGTGGAGAGAGCCCTGCTCACAAGCTTACAATCTTGAGGAAATGGGTGACAAACATAAGGCACAGAGAAAGGGTGAGAGGTAGTGTGGTGGTTGTATCAATGACAAGGAAGTTCTAGCAGCTAAGATGGTGCGGCTTCTCTGAAGAAGTGGGTTTTGAGATGTTTCTTGAATGTCGGGAGGGAGGGTGAAAGCTGAAGCTTCTGTGGAAGTAGATTCCAGAGATATGGGGCAGCCCGAGTGAAATCTTGTAGACGGGAAAAGGAAGAGGTGATAAGTGAGGAGGAGAGCCTTAGCCCGTGGGAAGAACGTAAGGATCGAGTAGGAGAGTATTTGCTAATGCTGTCAGAGATGTATGGAGGAACAGTATTATGGATGGCCTTATATGTTAGTACCAGGATTTAAAATTTAATTCTAAAGGTAATTGGGAGCCAGCAGAGGGTTTCACAGAGGGGGTACTCATACAGCAGTACATGTTGGAACCCCATGATAGCGGCTTTGCTCGTGTCTGCTTCTCCCCTAGATTTTATTACCCGCAATTTACTATCTGTGAATACATTATTCTAATCTATTGCTCACTGTCTAACGTTGTTGTTTTTAACATTGAAACAACTGAAACATTTCAGCAAATACAGTGTAACGGCCTGTCATCAATATAACATCCCTGTCCTCACAATGGCCTTTTTTTGTTACACTTTTAAGTATTGCATAGTGCAGCAATAACTATTTTTTTCCTGGAGGAAGACATGAGATCTGAGATTGTTCTACACAGCACAGCTGAGTCACCGGAAAGACATGTTCCTGTAATAGAACTTCAGACAGTATCTTGCAACCACCAGCTGGAGGGGGGAGAGATGCAGGTGTGTGGAACAATGCATCTAGAAATCTACATATTTATAGAAATAACTGTCATAGTATGCAAGAAAACCAAATTTTACTACCAGAAGAGTCTCCTAAATGGAAGCCCAAAGGTGGACCTCATATGCTCCAATGTGATCTGATGTCAAATACAGTTTGATACAAAAGCATATGAAACCTAAACATATAGAAACAGGTTCTACGGCACTGCTTTATCGTAAATAGCTTTTTTGTGTAGGTTTCTTGCTCTAGAAAGTGTTAACATTGTAGAAAGACACTGCTTTTGATGCACACAAGAAAGATCCTGCAGCTGCATGGTGCCAAGCCTCTGGAACTGCTGAATATGTGGAATGCTACATCGCAGACAAAGACCAGCACATTGTCCTAAACAGATGTAGGGGAAAGTTTAATGCGGATGTGGGCAATGATCCTCCAAACAATCTATTAACACCCCTCCAACAACCAACTTCAATATGACGGATAAAAGAACAAAACATGTCCTGTTTACAAAGTGTCCCCACTTACTAGTATATCAATTGATTGATTTATTGACTGTGTATTGAGCCACGACAAAGGGAAAAAAAATCTCTATTGGCATATTAGACTTATCCTACCCATAAATGCAATCCAGATGGAAACTGCAAACATTTTCAACGATCTTGTGTACAATTTCCCAAAAATAACAAAAGCGCTGAAATTAAACAAGTGAAAATGAAACAAAGCCAGAAATGACCAATTTTTTTTAAATATTTGTAGACGCATAAATGTTGGGCCAAGTGGTAAGAAGAATATCAGAAATTCGACTGATGAAACGTTCCTGGAAATCCAGGGTAGTCAGCTAATCTAACGCCCAAAGTAATGACACTCTGGACTAGCATTAATTAGGCTTGGACTGACAATATCTACCTGTTTTATGAGGACAGGAAGACATGATGGATCAGTAGATTTAATGGAATAAATATTTTACTAGGAATCCACTCCTCTTTGGAAAATTCATACTTATCCTGTTACACCCTTTGAGTGCCACATGGCGATTTGCATTTAATATTTGCATTTGTTTTCTGGTTGCTAGGTCAATATTAAGTGATATTTCCAGTTGGTGGCAAGCACACAGCAGCCTAAAGTTGGTAAATGGGGAGGTTTGCAAAGAGATCATTACTTATGGGCTATTATCAGCAATCAGTCTGATTGATGAATCCCATCCAGAGTACTGTATTCATCAAAGACTCCGACTTACACACTAGAATGCCGTATCTCCCCAAGTGTATTCAATTTATCCTCACATACACCATTCTTAGAGTTTAGTTACTGAAAAAAAGTAAGAATAAAAAAAAACACATTTTGAGTCCCAGGCAGATGAATTCCACCCACACGATTTCATACAGAAAAGTGAGCACATGTCCTAGATACATCATGTTCGTTTCATTTGAAGGGAAGAAGACATTAAAAGGAATCTTGCCACCGAACATAAAAAAACTAGGGAACAAACTCACAACCAATGCAATGTTTGAAATAATCTGCATGCGATTACAAAGGGAGACAGGAGGCTAGAAATCCCAAAGTCAATTGAAAGAGAAGATAAACCAAAACAAAAACTGGCTTCTGACCAGGGGATTGTCACTGTACAAACTAGCTTTAAGCACAATGCACACACCTGAGTATATACCCGAGATAGATAGGGGTATCTATAAAAGCAGTACAACTGAGACAAAGTTAGCGTCTGTGCCTACATGGATAGTGACGGAAAGAATACTCAACAAATAGTTGTAATTCAATATACCATTATTAAAAGTTAAACAATTCTTTGTCAGGTGTAGGGGTTTATTTATAAAAAGTACTTCTTGAGCAAAATGTTAAAAGTGGTGTTATCGCCGTAACAACCATATTTCGGAATGGGGAGCGGTCCAGTGGCCTGCATCCTTTCCTCAATACACTACCGTTCAAAATTTTGAGGTCCCTTAGAAATGTCCATGTTTATGAAAAAAAGCACATTTTGTCCATTAAAATAACATGAAATGGATCAGGAAATATTCAGAAATTCCGTGCAGACGTTATCAAGGTCGGAGGTTCTAGAAAGCACATGGCCACTAAAGAAAGAACTATTATATGTGATGGGGGTGGTCACATTAAAGTCATACCTGGGAACACTACTGGGAGCACTTCACTCCCAGGAAAGACTTTCTGGGGCTAACCATGGTCCATCACAATGTCCTGGGAAGTTCCCGGGAATGCCTTTAGTGTGCTATCATAACTTTTTGCAAGATGTTTTGTTATAGGGCAGTATTACAATGCATAATACAATTATTATTATCATATTGACTTGGATGAGTAATAATAATAAGGATGGCATAATTTAATGATTACCTAGAATATTAAAAACAACCTTCATTTATATAAATGCAAAACAGTCACCTGTGCACGAACTTTAATTACCACTCGCGTGCCCATTATATATATTAACATTACTTCCGCTGGGTAGGAATATCCAAAAAGGGGATAGAGAGGTTGCAAGGGTACACTTGACTGTCTCAAATTCAACTAGATCAGAAACACTAAAATTACTACAAACGCACCTTGAATGAGCTCACCGAGTTCGCATGATGAAATACATTAGTTGTGTATTTCTGTGTAACAGTTTGCTGGGAAGCAGGTTAAAAATTCACCATTATCTGGATTTATCTGCTTACTACGGGTACATTTGAAAACATTATCAATACTAGCAAATCCCTTCATTGAAGCCAAAGTGATTATCTAAAGTGTAAACACAATCTAAAGACAAGAAGGTTATTTGTTTTTTGTTCTCATTCTAAACTTTAAAGCTGACTTCTTACCTAATAAAAGAGTTTCGATTTATAGAGGAATATAATCACCTATCTGGTGTCCTAGACTGAATCATAAGCTTTTTAAAATATTTTAATAACATAATTTGAAAAAATCATACCCTATATTCACAATAACCAGAAGGAGCAGACTTGTTGAGACCTTTTTTTGTGCATTGACTAGAAGCAGGGTTCCGCTGGAGGGTTCCGCTTGAGACAGCTTTTACAATGTAACAATTTTTGCAGGACACTCTTGTGTAAACTAACATTTCTAGACATGCTTATTGAGAAAAAAGCCATTTTTAGCATACTTTATATCTGTTACAGTTATTGTGTATTTAGTAGCAAGTTATTCCTCAATGAAAGCTACGTTTAGGAATTTCTACTTTCTCATGTGTTTACCAAAACTTTGCAGGGGTGAGTAGGTTCAAGGTCTTATTTCTACATTAAAAGAAAAGAAAAAAAACACAAAAAAACACCCCGGTCTGTTAACACGATTGTTCTGAAAACTGCATGATAAATGGTTTAAGACCCACAGCCTACCTCACCTCCACTCATTCTGTCTTGACTTTTTTTGGCTTGGTCAGCAGGATAAAGTCGCATTGGCTTAGACAGGTGCCGGCAGAGCTCAGTTCCCACTAAAGATGGAGCTGATAGGAGAGTTTGTAGAACAGTTGCAGTTTCAACTCTGACTTCGCTATACATTATAAAGGACCAAGTGAGCTTCTGCTGCAGCCATAGCTTAACTAGCCATCTATAATGCATAATGAAATCATGATTCTTTAAAGTAACTTTACTGATTGTACTACACACTTTGTAGGGCAATCTCCATAAACCATAATCAAGCCAATGGGAAACTGCAGCTCTTCAATGAGCTCATGTGCAATAAGACCTTAATTGACCCCGTTTTATGCATAGTTAAATCAGTGCGATTTCTTGAAAACGGTTCAGCGCAAGTATGTTTGTGCCCCAGCTGCAGGCATACTCTCTCTCTGACTGCTCCTTTAATAATAATCTCATAAGTCTGAAACTCATAGGCTATTTGTTATCATTTAAAAAATATTTTCTTAAGTCATAACACGAATGTGTTAGAACACAGCAGTCCGATTCCATTCTAGGATGTTTCGACCTATAATGGTTATTGTTTTTATTTATATAGCCCCATCATATTCCACAGCACTGCGCAATGGAATAATAAATATTAAATACAATTTTTAGTCACAATTTTTTTTGTTTTAATACTTTTTTGTGACCTCAACATGCATAGCCCACTGTAAGATTTCTTGGATCCCAGGGACTGTTTATTTTATAAATTCTCATGAATAGAATGCTGCTCTAGAAAATATATCAAAGCTTTTATTAGGGAGTTGAGTGTCAAGTACCTTTAGGTCTTGAGTGAAGAGAGAAGGGGTTAAGTGCACCTGTCTGCTTGCCCGCGTACCTGAACAGTTTCTTCCCACAGTAAAGCCTGCTTATCACGCATTCCTTTACAGATATGATTCTGTTTAATTAATAAAACAAACAGTGCAAACCTATAATGTGTAAGCCATGGGGTCAGGGCTGCTAGTGCCTGGAATTTGCTGGCTTACCTCGATTGTTACGCATACAATAGCAGTCACAGCTCAGAGTTGGGGAGCACATTCCATGCATGCTTCGCAGAAAAATAATTAATTCAGACTCTACAGGAGTCTTCCCAGCATACCGTATGTGCACGTTGGCTTTCCAAGAAGCACATATATCACCAAACATGCCCACAAAGCCACTACAGCATCTGCCACCAAAGATTGAAGCCTAGACGTTTATTATATTCCAATTTACTGTCAACGATTAACTATTGATGAAGTGTGAAAGGGACTTACTCTTACATATACCTCCAAGCACCAATGCACTATGGTAATTAGGGAACAACAAGGCCTTAGCTAGACCCCCGTAATATCGTCGAACATATTCAGCGAACAGGGCCCTCTTTACCTAATGCATTGGTTTGTTCTAGTTTGCTATATAAAGAAAAATATACGGTATATAATAATAGGACATTACAACGTTTTACAGCACGTGGGGTTCAATAAAGAAGTAGTTGGCAGATGAGCTTGCAGTAGAGATACAATGACTTTATTATGCATTAAGAGGGGGTAGCCCTTGGCAAGTTTCTGCAAGAAGGGCTCAGCTGTCACTGCAGAATCCATGCTTACAATTGGCGAGTGCACTCGCAAGAAATCTTAACTGTACATTACACAGGTCCGTCCAACAGGAGAAGCCTAATAGGGTTGGCCTTTCTTAATGCACAGTAACATCATGAAGTTCAAAAGGTTCATCTATCCTGCAAGCTCCCTCAAATTCCCAGGTTAAGTTGGGTTACCCTAATATGTCAGTAACACATTTTGAAGCATTCTTTCAACAGAAGTTGGCAGCTTGAATTTCTCCATGAACACAGACCTCTAGCATCTTGGTGAATAGATGGGTGTTGGTAGGATGGATACAAAAAAGAGAGGTATTTAAACTTGTTAAATGGGCGGATTAAAGAGGAAGCAGGTGAGGCTGTTTGATTAGGACACTCCTAACAACTTGTTAAACTTGCTAAAAAGTAAGGTTTTCAAATATTTATTGGCTGCACAATTTCAAAGACCCAACCGAAGGTCAAAGTTGAAGGTTCGTTCCAACCTTATGGTCTGCTGTCTTTAAAGGGATATTGCAGTGCCCCATGCAGCTCTACCAATGCATATTAACACAGTCTGTATGTCCTTTCAAATGGCCTTTACATTGTTTGAAACCATATATACCAGCCGCAAGCTTAGTGTTTCTTTTTTATGATTTCTCTTTCCAAAATGTATGGGGTTGGAATGAAAACAAATTTATTCATCAGATTTTCATTGCCAAGGGTCATTGTACCTGATCCTGATTGGAGAGAAAAAAATCTCAAGACTATTAAGGTGAAATGAAATATTAAAATAACCCTAGTATTTATTGCCATTTGCCAATGTATGTTAGTAGAGGCTTAAAAGAGGAGCCCCCCCCCCCGCTGGTTAAATAAACCATTCATTTGAATGAACATGAGAACTGAAACACAAACAACAGAATTGTGGCACTGAATCAGCCAGACGAGGGACACAATGGGCACCAAAATGGTTAAGCCAACATGAATACTACCAATACCAATATAATGACAGCATAGAGCATCTTGAGAAGGTGAAGCACATTTTGCAAGCTAGTTATTGCACTTGTGTATAACATGATGTATTTGCTTGGTATGAGTGTAATTGTCTGAATGCCAAAAGGCAGGACCCAATACTCTTCAATTCTGTAATGCACAAAACACACAGTACAACTGCATTGTGTCTCATCATTTGTTTTTGCTTTAATTGTTCATACAAAGCATTAGATTATCCGGGGCATTTATCTCTCTAACAAAATCTGACCACTTCTAGAAATAATCCATGTCAAATCTTTTGCTGTCTCTAAAACAAGAGTGAAGCTATATCTAGCTGATACACAACACCCTAGACCTGAAAAGGGAACTGTTGCTGTCACTGCTTTTTGCATCACTAAGTTTGTTAATTAAAACTACCTATAGGCTATACTTTTAGTTTGTCAATCATTGACATATCATTGGTGGGTATATTTAGTTCAACCATCAACTCGCGAGAGGTGGTAAATGTGGTAAAACGAACATTATTTCATCGATTTCTTGTCCCAATGTTCTCTCCAATCCCTCTTACAAAGGCTCCCTGAATCAATCAACAATAATCAGCAATTTAACAACAGTGCCGATATAGTATAAATGGAAGACATAATCATACAGATCCAGAGAACAGGACGTTAAGATACTGCTAGGTTCAGGATTGAATCCATCGTTGTTGTGTTGAGCTGTTGGCACGGTAACCTGCTATAGACAAACTAATCACCCATTAGTAGCAAATTGGAAGGGTTTTGTATGCCTACAGAGTGTTTTTCATAGGAGCAATCTGAAATGTACTGGGAGGCAAAAATCATTTTACATTAAACTACTTTTAAAAATATTAATGGATTGTTGCTTTAAGTTATGATATCTGAACTCCGTGCTGGTCTTCCCATCAGTGCAGCGGCAATCCTTTATCTTTTCAATGAAAGCTGCATGCTATTCTAGCTCAGTTTACACTTAAATCCTAACCACTGTTATCACCAAGCAGTAGAACCTGCTCCCATGGTTGAAATGAATAACCCTCTTTCAGGGCTTGAGCAGAGCCCTCATCAGTCCATGCAATGGAAATCACTAGACCGGCATCAAAACCAGAGATGGCAGAGATTACAGGATCAGTTTTACTAATCTTCTGAGAACTGTCTTGTCTTGTCGATACTGAGCCAGAAGATACAGGCCTAACAATGAAAGCCTTTCTGCTTGCTCAGCCAGGCGTGGGTGCATGTCTGCAGAGCGGCAGTACTGGTACCAGTGGTTTAACAATAGGAGGTATAGCCTAACTGGACACCATCTCTGCTAGGTACAGTCTCATGCAGGAATAACAGGTACTGAAACTTTGACATTCTAAATATGTTTTACCAAATCTAGTTGAATGGGATCAGCAATGGTAAAGTGGGTTCCTAGGTCAGCCAATTTAACGCCTTTTTTGTGTTTGGCCATATAAACCCTGTCAGGTTTTAGGCCCGGCACTCTCTATGGAGTAGGGTTGCTGTATCTGCCATTTTTTTCCGGATGCAGCAAATTTTGCTGACCACCACCTATAGTGCAACCCTGAAGTATGTGGGTTGTATAAAACACACAGGGAAACCAATTCATCATGTTTATACATTCCCCATAAGGATGGGAAACTGGGGTTATAAGAAATCTTGGGGGCCCAATACATGATTAATGCCTGGGCCCACAATGCCCCATGTCCATTCCACTGTCCTGCTTAAGATCCTCCAATAAGCATAACATTTGATAATAGGAGCAAGCATAGTGTTAATGATGTCTAGGTCAAGGCCTCACTACTCACTCTACACTTATATACACATTATTGCTCCTGCTCCTCCTTAACCCTCCCCAGTACCATTAATACTAACAAGAGTAAAGTACACATAAATGCACATATACACACACACTGCTCCCGCTCTACTCGGTGGTGTAACAAAAATGCCGGGAGCCCCAAGCTCCTCCCCTACACACATTCACAGTTAAATATTTACACACACTAACAACAGCCCACAAAACTAACAATAATGTACACACATTTACATACAAACATACTTACACATACCAACACACACAAGAACTAACATACTTAAACACATAGTAACATACTGACATACTTACACACACACAGTGTCAAACTTGCACACATATACTAAAATACACACATACCGTATATTCCGGCGTATAAGACGACTTTTTAACCCCAAAAAATCTTCTTAAAAGTGGGGGGTCGTCTTATACGCCGGGTACTTACCAAGCCGGAGGTTCCCACGAAGCCACCAATCTCTCTAATCACTACGCGCCGGCTATTGATGCCGAGCGCAGGGATGCCGTCATGTCCCGGCGCCCGGCATCAATTGCCGGCGCGTAGTGATGAGGGAGCAGGGAAGCCCGAGGTCTGGCACTTGAGACCTCGGCTTCCCTGCTCTCTAATCACTAGGCGCCGGCTATTGATGCCGAGCGCAGGGATGACGTCATGTCCCGGCGCCCGGCATCAATAGCCGGCGCGTAGTGATTAGAGAGCAGGGAAGCCGAGGTCTCAAGTGCCAGACCTCGGGCTCCCACAACTGGATGGAAGAAAGAAAACAGAAGATAAGGTAAGAGATGGGGAGAAATATATATATATATATATATATATATATATATACACACACACACACACACACTGTTGTGTATATATATATATATATATATATATATATATATACACAACAGTGTGTGTGTGTGTGTGGTGTATATATATATATATATATATATATATAGATATACTGGTGTGTATATATATATATATATATATATATATATATATATACACACACACACACACACACACACACTGTTGTGTATATATATATATATATATATATATATACACAACAGTGTGTGTGTGTGTGTGTGTATATATATATACATACGTGTGTGTGTGTGTATATATATATATATATATATATATATATATATACATATACATGTGTGTGTAAAGGCAGGGGTGTGTGGTGAGGGCAGTGTATAAATGTGTATGTATGGACAGGCATATGTGTAGATATATATATATAGATATATATATTATATGTGTGTGTGTAAGGGCAGTGCATGTATGTATATGTCAGCAAATCAACCAGCAAATCACCGGTAAGGTACATCGCTTGCCGTGATTGGCTGGTTGTTGTACGCTGGGTAGAGGGGTAGTCTTATACGGCGAGTATAGTCCAAACTCTATATTTGGACTGTAAAAGTTGGGGGTCGTCTTATACGCCCAGTCGTCTTATACGCCGGAATATACGGTATATAGTAACATACTTACACAAGCCAACACCCCTATCCTACGCTGGGGGGTTCTGGGTAGCAAGAGTCAGAATGTTCCCAGGTACAAGTAGCAGAGTTACTACTACCAAAAATTAAACTATAGTGCCTCAATAATAAATGATCACATGATAAAATGTTCATTGTGCTAGCCAAGCCTTGGAAAACACAAGGTCCTGAAAAGCTATTCCACAGGGTGAAGTGAAACTCAAAATGTACAAAAAATATGGCTATTAAAAAAACAAAAAGTAAGTGAACAAAAATATCTGCAGTGCTGAATTATAAAAGCAAGATATAAAAAACATTTAACAAAGTCATTTAAACTGTTTCAGGACTGCGGTGCGGACACACAGACATCCTCATGGCCACATTCACCATGTAGTGGACTGTAGGAAACGGCTTAGTCCACTGCATGCACTTGCCGTTGGTTAAGCATGGCTAATGTCTGAGGTGTCAAATTCCTGGCCTCGGGGGCTGCAAAAAGATAATCATTTTTGGTGAATCCTTGCTTTGAACACAAAAGATTAAACCAGATTCAACCCCTTTGATTTAGATACCATTGCTCAAGTCGACTATCCTAAAAACTGGTTGTAATGCTAGATCCTTGGAGTATGACATTGAGTGCCCAATTTATTAGCAGTCAATTAAGAGCTATTGAAGTGCATACCTTAGGGTGTGGTGCCACTTATGGAAAAGCCATTCGCTACACACTGAAAGTTGTGTTAGTAAAGTAAAATGCCATGCAACTGTAATAGTACACATCTCAAAGTTTCAACACAGACAGCTCCATCAAACAAAAAGATAAGAACGATTTAGCTAGTGTGCCGTATAAGCACTGCAGGCAAACAAAAACCTACAGCTTCTGGGAGAGATTTTTTACTTGGGTAAAGACAAAAGGTCAGCAGGTTCCTGGGGTCTGGTAGTGCTGAGCATTTCTCTCCAAAGGAGACCTCATCAATCACAAGCACACAAGGGAACAGGTGGCTTATTCAACAACTCAGCCACTCAGTAACGTGTGTTCAGTCATGCTAGCTATAGCAATTGTAGCGTGAAAACTTAAGATACAAAAATGAAGTTTTTAATAGAGGGATATCAACTGTAATGCTATGATTTGTAAGGAGAGTGTTTTCGACCCCTGCGTTTTATTTGTGGTGAAGTAGATCCACATATATCCCTTGGTAAAATATCCAGCTGGAACAAACCTTAGATAATCAGTAACTATATTATATTCAATATTCAACCTCTACAGACCCCCAATAAGGTGAATTTAGATTTAAAGCCAATGTTTACTTAATCCTGTGAAACATTTTGTCTGTTAAAACATCACAGAACTTCAGCAATTGAGGGAACCTCAAACCAGTCAACACACACACCACGGATGGGTCATGGGTTAATTGAGTTACAATTCAGTAGTTCCCCAGTGGTCCCTTTGACCTGGTTGACATACATAACAGTTTGTCACTGTGAGGTGCACCAAGTATAAAACCAACCTAAAAAATGAAACCATTCACCAAATGGGGTTAAAAAAACATCTGCTCCAAAATGAGGCATTTGTCACTAAGGACTAAGTCAGCAATAAGAATTATCAAGGGCTATCATCTCAATTATGATACTTGACATGTTTCTCTTAAGTCTTGGACTTCACCACAGCAACTGGAAGATGTCCTTACTCATGATCCATGAGTATCCACCCTCAATTCATTTTCTCTCCCTCGCTGTAACTAAAGGGCAATATTTTTTATTATTTTTTAAATCTTTATTGGAGTCCATAAAAAAAAATCGGTGAATGTCTTTCCTTATTTGAGATAAAAAAAGGAGATTGCTGTCTCATTTAACTACTTCCCCAGCTGCTTCTACTGAACCTAGGGCGTGTAAGTAGGAAGGATACTTCTGTTACTTGCTCAGTAGCACTCCGATTCACGTCAATGTGAACTGAGCCCGCCATTTGAAACTAGTGGGAGTAGCAGCAGCCAAGGGCATGCGTATTAGAACATCCGCGTTCAGCACTGCTTTCAGCAGTGGCCGTCAGGAAAGAGTTAAATAAGTGAAAAGCCTGATTTTATGATGCCAGTAACTAATGAATGCCTGTATCTATTTGCATGCAATAAACTCTATTGTGAATTTTTGAAGAACACAGGCCTGCAGTAGATCGGTAGTGAACATACAGGTACAGAAAGCTGTCAAGGTGACAGTTCCCCTTTAACAATCACAGGCCAGCTCTTGCGCCTATCCTATAAACCATATTCATATTCTTTCCAATAATGCATTTTTCCTCTTCTTTCTTCTATTTGCATATTTAAGTTGTCAAACATACAATTTGTGTGGATAGCAATGTTTCAGGTCGTTTTTTGGGTATTGGTTTCTAGTTCCTTTATAGACAGACACAAGGTCTGGCCCGAAAAGTTCTCTCTCTATTACGTCTCATTGTGTTACACTAGACTGGGACTATTGCAACACTCCAGTCACGCAAAACTGATTGTTTATTGCCTGAATGTAAAATTCCCCATTAATTAAAACATCCTGGACTGACTCAGTTTAATTTCATTTCTTTCATCCCAAACCCCTGTTCTCCCAGGTGATACATAGTTTATCAAAGTCAACTATTTGGCAGGAGGGCCCTTAACCACTTACTGTAAACAGAAACTGTTCCATTTTTGCCTTGGGCAAAATAAAATCCTGGCAGTTCAAGTTTCACCTATTGTGAACGCAGCCGTGCTGTCATGTGCAGGATATGAAACCAACATGTCTCCAGTGGAGCCTTTAGAAATCGCTATCGTCAGATACACAAACATATCGAATAGAGCTTGGTTTGTATGTAGAGCAGAGTTCTATGAAACAGTGAGCGGTATAAGAAACATAGACATCCAAACAGAAACAGAAATTGACTCCAGATAAGAACCAATTGGCCAACCTAGTCTGCAGTCAAGGCTCAGACCCTCACCAGTCCCTGGTCTCATCTTCGATTCGTGATCACAAAATCTATCCTCGGGCTGGAAATACTAACAGGTAGAACTGTCAAAAGTTGATTGATCTAACTGTATTTGTATGAGGACAGTCTGAACATTTGGAAAATCTGATAAATATCTTAGCTTGCCTTCCATTTCTCCTGCAAACATGGAACTTAAGCACAGACCATAACTAAAATAAAATGCTAAACTATCCTACAGAAAAAATGAAAAAATTATGTTATTAAAGCAACAAACTCTAGTCCCTATTTATTTTGGAATACGGAGTAACAAGAATGGTAAGGTTAATTATTTTCACAAAGGGCACAAGATGCAACGGTTGCAGCCAAAAAAATATACCCATCAGCTATTTATGTGTAGATTCTAGTACTCAACTGTCTTAATTAAAGGTAGTAACATATAACAATACTCCTTAGGCAGTTTAACTGCAAACAGGCCAAGCTCATCTATAAGGGCAAAATAGACAGCAGCCTGGGGACCTGAGCAGCCAGAAGCACCAAGAACCCTGGAATGACATCTGCTGCCTGTGACTTCATCAAAAGAGGATATGTGAACGGATCAACAAATCCTAAATATAACTTTACACAAAGAATTCTAGCCAACCTAAAATTAGACGGTCATAGGCTTACAGAGTACTTTAATCTGGATTCTTCAATAAAAGCGGTGACCAAGACATTAAGCCGTCGCTTTAACTGCCATCAATGTCTATGGGGGTTATCTACAAAAAAGTAATTTTGTTTTAATAGTTTGAAAATTGTATGGCCCTGCTGATTTGGGATAAACTAGACTGACAAAAGAATCACAGAGAAGAGTAAATAATATACAAAAATACTGATTATAGTATGATTTTATTTCAGGGCCAGATAAAGAAGCGCTATCCCTCAGGATTGGAGAGCATTCAACTTGTCTGTGTCAATACACAGGATAGAACTCCCTACTTCTATATTGCAAATTATTATAAATTCAGCTCTCAAAGGGAATGCACTGTATATTCAAAAATCTCTATAGTAGCCACAACTCTTCTGATCTAAGAAGTAGCTAATTCAGGTTTACACTGATTCTAAAAAAAACAGAAACTGCCATAATAACAATTCTTTATTGTGATTCTTTCTATGACTAGTTTCTGGGAACAAACACGGATCGCAAGTGTAACTACGTAAACAACACAAGCCAGGAGACCTAGAAAACAAATCCACCTACAGGCAAAGCTGGTTGGTTTCCAACAGAAACCATTACGACAGTGACCTCGACCAGAGCAGCCGTGTGGGGAGGAAACAGCGGGCTGGGGTTTGAGTAATCCAACCGGGTCTATAAATAACCGAGCATTAGGAAAAGGGATTACAAAATATCCAGACAAGTCGGGCTGGACTCGTAACCAGCTACACCTACAGACACCACCCACTCCGTAGCTGAAAAAGATGGGAAAGCGTGCTTGCTTGATGCAGCTGTCACAAGCTGTCTGAGAAGAACCAACTTTAATGATACAGATGACCATCAAAATGAAATGGATATTTCTCCACATTATGGTTACCCATGTATTTTAAATGATGTAGGAAAACAAAAGGATTTCAGAAATTCCAACCATTAATGATGTATGTTATTAATATAAGTGGTAGAATGAGAAAGCAGGTAACGTATCCTCAGTGTAAGTGAAGCAGCCACCAATAAATTTCATGCCAGGTATAAAAAAAACATAGAATTTGACGGCAGATAAGAACCATTTGGCCCATCTAGTCTGCCAATTTTCGCTGAAGCAAAGACTCAAATCTTTGGTTTCATCTTACACACAGAGTAACTTCATGCCCACCGCATGCATCTTTTAATTCACTATCAAGAAAATTACATTATATATATATATATATATATATATATACACACACCCAAGTGAGGTACATATACAAAGTGATTAGTATAACTAATTTATGAGAAGAAATTCTGCCTGTTTTCTTAATATGATATTTGCTAATCAAATCTGAGCGGGGCTCTTTTGCTGCCAAATCTGCGTAAGAACTAGCCTTTCAATTAAATGTAGGTTATGTCATTATGAAATGGTACATTTCATGCCAGTTTGTAGGGAGTAATCATCAGCTATCTCACTTATGGCTTCAAGCTCCACCTCCCAGAAGCAACTGCCAAAGCCATTATTACTTGAAAAGAAGCCGCTTGCCTTCATTGGTAGTTTGGTTCCACAGAATGTGAGGGATTAAGGTTACGGGAGTCATTTGTTACATGGTGGAATGAATCGTTCTGCGCATGCATTCTAGAATCCAGTGGGTTTAGAAACATCACTGATGGCACCTAAGCTTTTGAGGTATTTCATAAAGAACGACATGGTGTGCCATCATGCTGGCTTTTAAAACTGTCAGCGTATATTTAACAAACATTTGTCAACCTCCAAACTAATTCATAGCTTCATAGCATAATAATTAAACATAAAGATGAAAGCCAGGGTAAGACTCGTTGAAGGAAATCACTTTTAGAATATAATAGCTTCATATTAAGCAGAAAAGAAGACATCATGCATTGTTGACGTTTCTGTGTGAACATTCACTTTTTTTTTTAGTTTTTAAACAAGAAAACAGTCTTACAGAGACATTAGTTTCGGATTCCCATTTGTGGGGTCATGTTATCCATTACACCTATAATATAATGATTCCATAAGTTAAAATGTCTCTGGTTTGGAAACAGAATAGGAAAAGAGAGAAGAAGAATGAAAGATAAAAAAAGGAGTTAGGTCATATGGTTCAACTAGTAGATTGTCCGACAGCAGATACCCTGTTTTCTTACATTTTAAAACCAAACTTGACTGTTTTCAACTTGTATTCAAATTACTAACATTCCAGGATTTTCTGGCATGTTTTTACGAGACTCAATGGGCACTGCACAAAACCAGACATTGCAGGTATAAGTCGTTTTCACAACAGCCGTAAAACGAGTGATCTAAGGAGATATTCATCACCTTGCTATACACACAGGGTTTATTCACTATGTGCTGCTGCTTCAGGTAGGCACAATAATAACTGAGCTTTTTAGGCAAACAAATCTAAGTAGATCCCTTTATTCTTGCACAGAAGAATGAAATCGCAAAACCATTGAGAAGCATTCAGGAAACTTATATGTCAAAAACCCGCTAGGCCTCCCGTTACATCACATGACAATGGTTTCCAGCAACAACAACAAAAAACATAAATGAGGCAAATTGTTATCAGCAATAATGGAAATTACGTTTCTAATGGCAATGGTTTCATTTAGTCCCAATGGTATAATGTTCAGCAGAGGAGATGGAACAATGTGTACTAAACTTGGGGTAGCCCACAAAACACTGAAACTAACTTGCAGGTGCTGTGAGTCATTTGACAAGCAACTCATGTCTTCTACAAGCTGCCCACATTGAATTCTCCAGTGACTTGGTCTAAGGAAGCCAGGATCCTGGACAGATGCTTCCAAGAATAGGCCTGAGATGAAAACGGTCACCCTGGGTCTTTTCTCTGGACATCCTGGGGCTTTTCTTGGGACAACCCTTAGTCAATAGATACTTTAGTCTTATTTTTGGCCTGTAAGCCGACATGTTACGTAGAATGTTGACTGAATGAGATTTATACTTATTAGCAAAAAAAAGGTTACATCTGTGGCTTGGAGAATAAGGATATTGTGACCGGGTAAGAGCAGGGCCATCTTCTCCTTCTGTTCCAGTTTTTGTCAACGGAGTATACCGTCAATTTTAATGTAATTGGTCATCTTAATATGTTTTGCTACAGCAACTTTACAACACATTGTCTGTATCATAGTTCTTAGAAAAAAAAATTAGATCACTTCTCTATTGTTTTTCTGGTGGTAATCCTTTCATACCTGTGTACAGATACTAATTGTGTCACAAATGCCCTACTTTTGTCACACTGACAATTATATTCATCTCCCACATTGTGTTTTAAATAATCCCATCAGTGGCAAAAGCTATTAGCATAAGTAGTAATACATGCTAAGTTAGTTTTTAAGAGCCAAGCGCACAGAATGTATCCACATTATCCTTCGTAACAGCTGGAAGTTCACAGCCTGCCCATCCCTGCTTCAATCACACATTCTTTGGGCTTTATTAAAACATACTTCAGTTTATTTTTTTCCCAGAGAGTTAGGGGTAGCGATGCTAGCCCCATCGAAATAAATCAGACGTATTTTGAATACACAGAAAATAAATAGTAGCACAAAGGGTTAAGGTGACACATATCAATTTACACTAATCTTGCCACATTGTATAGGTGTGCCTGAGCTAACTTTTAGCTTCACTGGCTAGTTAAAAAAAAAATCATCCTTTGTATCTCAAACTGGTTGTACCAACTTTTCGCCTTCTCTACGCTAAAGGAAAACCAAAAAAAAAAATAAAGTTTGATTTTTGATCAGCATATACACTGCTTGGTAGACATGGCGGAAATGTGGCTATGCAGAACACATTGACACAACTGGGATGATTACAATTATGCAAAGGTTAATAGCGTATGTGTTTTCTCTTAGGGATTTTACCGTAGGTGTGGCTGCTGAGAGCATGAACATTGATCATTTTTGAAACTTTTACCACCACCGCACAGAAAGGTGAGCTGCACAGAAGAACAGGGGGCGGCCAACAGCTATCTATCCAGCTGTTGCTAAATTACAGCTCATGTGATCCTTAAATCACAGAATTTAAAATTGCTGGCTAAAGATCACATGAGTTATAATTTAGCAACAGCTGGAGAGCTACAGGTTGGCTGTTACTGCTTCAGACACAACTATGAAGTATGAAGCAGGTTGCCTGTTCTAGATCCTTACCCAGATCCTCTGACCATATCTCCCTCTTTAAATCAGGAATAGCGTAACAGGGCAATTGATTCTTGCTGTGATTTGGATAATTCTGTGCCAAAAGTATGTAATAGTTTATGCTTTCGTTAGGTGGACTGCAGTTCTGTAAGAATCAGTTGCTAGCAGGGTGCATAAAAAGCATACCGACATATCAGCCTGACCAGGAGCCAGATGAATACCCCTGCACTGCACAGCCTTTTGTTCAAATTCCTCAAGACCACTCAAGCATGAGATCCATTGAATAATGTATGGTGTAACTTAATTTTAGCTTAATTAGAACAAAAAGATTCCAAAATAACTAACATTACTGCCTAGTTGATGTTAATTGTCAATGGTTCATAATATTGCAAAAAGGCATTACCTTGACATAGACCGCTTTCAACTAAGTTCTAATGTAAGTTTCTGTTCCCCACTAGAGATGTCTTGTGATGAGCCCAGTTCAACCCTTTGGATAATGAGGCCAGAGGGTACTGTGTGGGGCTTGGATCCAGAATGGGAAAAGCATGTGCAACCATGCAATACCCAGAAACGGATAACAAGACCAAGGCTGGGATTTCCCACTTGAAAGTTCACAGGGAGATTTCATTAAAACCCCCACTCCCCAGGGAAAGTATCTATTGTCAGTGGGAAAAAAAGCAGTTGGAAAAGAACAATAAACGGATTTAACTCCATGGATGCTGAGTCTAAAGAAATAAAACATCACTAAAGGATGCTGGTTACCATTTTTTTGTCCCTGGCATTGAATGAGAGACACTTTTTCTCTATCCCATACTGGTAGATGGGCATTCATTTACAAATGATTACATTACTAAAAGCAGGTGCACTGTAACCTTCACTGTATCATCTGCCAATAAAAAATAGTTTATGGAAATAAAAAAAATACAGAATATTTCTGATGGTTTTTATGTTCAACTCATCTCCACATGAGCTCCATGCTACTATTATTCCAAAAAATAAGATCTATAAACTATTTTTAAACTCAAGCACATCCATAGTGTTTACTATAGTTTACTGCAGTGAGTCCATCACAAGCAATGCATTTATTCGCACTACCCCACACATCACCAAGCCTCGTTATTTCTTAATACGCGATCTAAGATGCCAATGTGCAGGAGAGTTGAGCCAGAGGGGCAATCTGGAGGGGCAGTTAGGATTTGCCTTTCTAAGAGGGGCAGCTGCTCAGCCTATACTTAACCAGGATACTCCGAAATACATAAATAGCAACATTATTATACATTGTAAACCACATATTCGCTTATTTACAAATGTTACTTCTTTGACCATCACAGGCATTATCCTCAAAACTTTTCCGTGTGTTTTTGAAATACCATCCTCATTTCGGGCATACACAGCCCAGTGAGATCCCTCGATTGCCAAATAACCTTCTCACTGAAATCTAATCTCAAAACGCCAGTAACATAGATTTCATGTATGAGAAATCCAGATCCCCCGTAAGGAAAATGAACTCACCATATTTAGAATTCGCGGTGTGCCCTCTCCTTGTGTTCCTGCTGCCGGTGGAAAGCACAGACCCGCTCCCTTCCCTCTCCGGGGTTTGAACGCATTCTGCTCTCACAGCTCAATGGAATGCCTGGGAAAGCAGGGACTCCGGTCCTGCCTCGCAGACACACGCAAAACCTGGACTGGATCATCAAGACACGGCAGGGGATCTGCCCTTCTGACGATGCCAGATGCAAAACCTGGCCTGGAGTACGCAGTTAATAAATATTTTTTTGGCAAGGCAGATGGAATAAAATCAGATGTGGGGCTATGGTGAGGGAGGGGCTCGGGAAGATTTTACATAAAGTCCTACAACATTTTTAGGTAAGAATATTAAATGATGAATGTTTAACATTGTTATCTGAAAAGAAACAAACAAAGAAGCAATGAACATTCTTCCTTTTAGTGTTCTTGTTTACTTGAACATGAACTCCCACTATTGTTTTTATTACTGGTAACAGACTAAAATATGTTTTCAAAATATTGAACTTTTATGTTTATTAAAAAATGTTGTGTTTATTATTATTATTATTATTTTTTTTTTACACATTTAACCATATGTATTCTAGCTGTTTTATTTCTTTCCCATCAGGAGAGGGCTGGGCTGGCATATTTTGGGGTAGAGGGGGGAGAAAAACCAAGTGGTCCCCTCCTAGCCTTTGCATCAAATAGTCTATGAAAACTTCCCAAATGTTTTTCTGTTCCTCTCTAGTTTATTTTATGTCAAATGAACACATTAAATAAGTTTGGCAAGATCTCCCTGTAGCAAACCCTGCTATTCTGATTTTGCTAATCTGACCCTGCTAATCTGATTTTGCAAACCTGTTATATCCATATGTTAAACAATTATTTTCTAGTCATTTTACTCATTTTTCCTGACAGTCTCAATAATCACCACTAAATCCACGTTCTTACTAACTTTAATGCTTACTATCAAACGTCTTTCCTAAACTGTGAGCATTTGTATACATAACTGAACATCGACTGTTTTTTAACCTACATGTCACATACAATATATGGACAAAAGTATTGGGACACCTGACCATTGCACCAACAGGGACTTTTATGACATTGCATTCTAAATACATAGACACAGTAGCGTTCCTAGCAGGGGGCAGGGGTCCACCCAGGTGCCGCTCATCAGGGTGGTGCCATCAGGCTCGGTTGGGGAGATCAAGGATCTCCCTCTAATCGGCTTAAAGTCAGTCAAAGGAGCGGGATCCCGCTCCCTTGTGATGCGCACGGCAACTGATGCTGTGCATTGGGATTTGATGTCATATCAAAGGGGGTTGATAGGGCAGAAGGGAGTGAGAAGGGGGTAGATAGGGCAGAAGGGAGTGAGAATTGGTAGATAGGACAGAAGGGAGTGAGAAGGGGGAAAAGGTAGATAGTGAGAAAAAGGGTAGTAAGTATATTGGAATAAATAAACAGTGAGCATGAGTGAGAGAATAAATGATGTGTGGATGCATTGTAAGAATGAGGGAAATAATGAGTTTGTGGGAATGCATTAATGAACAGTGAGAATGAGTGAGAGAATGAATGAATGAATGAATGAATGCGTGGAAAATTTGTGTGAATGAGTGAGAGAATAAATGATTGTGTGAATTAATTATGTGAATGAAAGTGTGAATTAGTGAGTGACTGTAAAAGTGTTTGTGTGTATGATAGATGTATAATTGCAGGATGTTTGAGCCTTGGGGACCAAGATGACACAGGCAGGGTGGTTATGGGACAAAGATGGCACAGGCCAGGCTGTTTGGGGACAAAGCTGACAGGTCCTATGTGTGTAATCTGGGTGGTGGTCAGGTTCTATGTGGGCAGTGTGGACGTCAGGGCTGGCTTTGGGTTGTGCAACCTATCATCTATGTCTGTAGTTTTATCTCTACCTTTATTGCTGAGTTTTTATATGATTTCCAGTTGATCTATACCTGCAATGCTATGTTTCCATACATTATTATTGTATACTTGCAAATACGGGATTTGTATGTCTGATTCTATGCCTCCAGTGCTGAGTTCACATGTGAACAATAATAATAACAATATTAATATATATATGATTGCTGACAGCAATCACACTCCTATCATGCCCAGGCAACCATTACATGCTAGAACCTGGACATGATAGGAGTGTGATTGCTGTTAACAATCATATACATATATATATATATATTTATATATTAATATTGTTATTTAATTTGTTGTCCTATTTTGGTGTGTTACTTACTTTAAATAAAAGTGTTAGATTTTGTTTATGGTGTGGGGGGGTCATATTCGGTTTCAGCCAGGTAAATGCTGTATTTTCGGTTTCAGTCCAGAATTCGTTTTGGTGCATCCCTACTACTAAGCCAGACAATGAAGTGGTAGGCCTACACCACATCAATGTTTGGCTTAGTATATAGTGATAGGAGTTATGCTGCACTATTGTCAATGTCTGGCTCAATGTATAGTGATAGGGATTACGCTGTACCACGGTCAATGTGTGCCTCAGTATATAGTGATAGGTGTTATGCTGTACCACCGTCATTGTCTGCCTCAGTAGATAGTGGTAGGTGTTATGCTGTACAACCGTCAATGTCTGCCTCAGTATATAGTGATAGGTGTTATGCTGTACCACCGTCAATTTCTGCCTCAGTATATAGTGATAAGCGTTATGCTGTACCACTGTCAATGTCTGCCTCAATATATAATGATAACAGTAATGCTGTACCACCTTCAGTGTCTGCGCCAGTATATAACGAAAGAAGCTATGCAGTTTTAAAGTGTGTGTGTTGGGGGATAACAGTTATGCTGTACCCCTGTCAATGTTTGCCAATAGAAGCTATGCAGTTTTAAAGTGTGTGTGTGTGTGTGTGGGGGTGCCACATACAGGATCTGCCCCAGGTGCCGAATACTCAAGGTACGCCCCTGCATAGACATTAATATGTAGTTGGTTCCCCTTTTGCAGCTATAACAGCTTCTGCTCTTCTGGGAAGGCTTTCCAGAAGATTTTGGGTGTTTCTGTGGGCATTTTTATCTATTCATACGTTACAGCATTTGTGTGCTCAGGCACTGATGTTGCACGAGAAAGCCTGGCTCAAAATCTCAGTAACAGTTCTTCCCAAAGGTGTTTGATGGGGTTAACATCAGGGCTCTGTGTGGGCCAGTCAAGTTCTTCCATAAAAAACTTATCCAACCATGTCTTTATGGATTTTGCATTGTGCACTAGGGCATAGTCATGCTGGAATAGAAAAGGGCTTCCCCCAAGCTGTCCCCACAATGTTGGAAGCATAAAAGTATCCAAAATGTCTTGGTATGCTGCAGAATTAAGATTTCCCCTCACTGGAAGTAAGGGGCCTAGCCCAACCACGGAAAGACAGCCCCATACCATACCGCTAAACTTTACAGTTGGCACAATGCAGTCAGGCAGGTATTGTTCTTCTGGCATCTGCCGAACCCAGACTCGTCCATCAACTGCCAAACAGAGAAGCGTGATTCGTCACTCCACAGGACACATCCCCATTGCTCTAGAGTCCAGTGGCAGCGTGCTTTACAAAGCTCGATTCGACGTTTGGCATTGTACTTAGGGATGTGAGGCTTGCATGCAGCTGCTCAGCCATGGAGAACCTGGTGATTCTTTACACCTGTGGCAATGGGCCTGATTGAAACACCTGAATGCAATAATTAAGAGGTTTGTCCCAATACTTTTGTCCATATAGTGTATATACCTTGTCCAAACTCGTCCATGCAATGGTGTGGGAGGCAGGAAGTATTAACCTGTAGCCTCACATTGCCACCCTTTACTAAATTAAATGGCAATTAATAAAATGATTGAACTACTTGCTAAGAACTTTTGTTCCTTTGAGAGAAACATGCAAGACCAAATCCCTGTTTGTAGTGCCACTAAAATCCCTAATTCACAACATCTCACCATCCTGGCTCCCAAACACCAATAAAACCGAGGATACAGAAGATGCAACCTGCTGCAGACCCTTTCCTAGTTTAATTTCCTCACTGAACACTAGGACTGCTGAAAATCTATGGGGTACAGGAAGCATTACCAAAATGGATGAGCTGGGCTTTCTGGATTTTGCCCAAGGTTTCCAAGTGAATCCATGTGGCCCCCCCCGACATAGATTGCTTGGCCAACCTATCACTAAACCAATCCCCCAAAAGGGAGGCCCTCTGGTTATCCTGACTTGTGAAATTCCCTGGTATATCAGTGTGCAGTGGAGCAGGTAACGCACACCTCTCAACTGTCCCTGTGAAGAGGGACAGCCCCCCATTTGAGACCCATTTTCATCTCCTGATGTCCCTCTTTTCTATGAGCACAAAGCATCTGCTTGATATTACTGTATCAGTTTTCTACAGTCATAAAAGTAGCAAAAATGTGCATAGAAACAGCAGAAAAAGTGTTTAAAAATTAAATTGTGTAAATAATATTAATTATTTGTATTCTAAACACGATAGCTTGCTATTTAAATAGCTATCCGAGTCAGAAAGTCTCAGTAAAGCTCTGCCTCTACCCACACCTCTACCAACACCCCCTAAAACAAATGTGTCTCTTTGGCCCCTTCAAAGGTTGGAGGTATGGGAAAGTCATCCACAATATTACCTCTGGCAACAATGACAACCTCTAGGTCTGCAGACAAAGGAACTTTTTATAAAATGAGAAAAAAACAGAGACAAAACTAACTTACATTACTGTATAAAACACTGTATTTTCTGCTGACAAAGAAAAGTACTTTTTCACCTTTAAGAATAACAAGGAAGTACATTTGGCTACAACTGCTCTACAACAATGTGTTCTTTGTACGATTTCCCCCTCTAAGTACAAACATGAACAGACACATATCATTAGAGACAATATCAATAGGAAAGTTCTAGAATCTATTTATTTATTTAATTCAGTTTTTCTTTTAGCCTCCTACTTATTTTTGACAGGTTAATATTTTATTATTATTTATTAGTTAATAACTAGTCTCATCTCCTTATTAATAGTTAGTTACTGTGACATTTATAATCATCAATGTATTTAAAAATCTGCCCCCCCCACTTTTCCTTTAATGAGTACTACAGAATTAAAAAAAAAGGTACATTTAGTGATTAATGATATCGTTTAAACCCTGTATTCATTGTTTGTTATGTGTATTTCTTTCTGTTGGTTAGCTGTTCTAGACAGGCATGAACGTATTCACATTGAGTGCAGCCCCTAGCCACCCCTTACGCGCTTACTGCTGAGTGCTTGGATATGACATCATGTCCCAACAGTCTGCCCCTTAATGACATGTGACGCTAGGTATAACACTATGGAGGCCGTGCTAGCTACGGAATTAAAATTATATGAGAGGTAAATGAAGGGGCAGAACATACTCTAAAAGGTACTGAACAGAACAGAGGGTGAGTAATTTTAATTCAGTGGTAGGGCTCTGAAATGTGGAAAGGGGTTGGAATACTGAGCAATCTAATGCTGTTGTTTTGTATGGAATACATTGACCTTGGTAGCTTAATGACTAGCAGGCAGGTAGTCATAGTAATATAGTAGGAATCAACGTAAACAAATTGAACATTAACTTACTATGCATTCTTTTTGGAGGGGCTGTCAGGGACAGTAAACGGTTTATATGTTCCTCACATCTCATTACCTCACTACCTCACTACCTCACACCATTGCCTAGCCTGGACTAGCTGCTCACATGCCATGCAAGCAGCAACGCTTTTACATCAGGGTCAAGTAATGTTGCCTTACATGTCCCCACTGCATTCCTGCCTCCAAGAGTGGAGCAGTCAATGTCCAATCTGCCCCGTTTGAAGAATAATTTTGGACCATCCTAAGGTAGTGATTGCCCTAATGCCCCCTATACTCTGTGGGTACTTTTTTTTTTTTTAAAAAAAGGGGTTTTTAAGGATAGTTAACAGGCCATTTAATGTTATTGTACTGGAAATGTTAATTGTAATCATCATAGTGGAAAAAACTGGAAAGGTGTTGACATGTCCCACTTCTGTGCCACATGACAGTGGCCTCTTGGGCAGCTGACTTGATAAGAAAAGATAACTCAGAAGCCTTTCGCTCAACACTGGCCTATGTATAGAAAGACATGACATTCAGCTTAATAGTAAACAAAGAAACAATGACACAAATGAGGACAAACGGATCTATTATATACTGTAAATAAAGCGGTTTAGATGGATAACCTCAAATTTTACTTTTGAAATTTGAATGCAACTATAAGAAATCTAAATGTAATCATTCAAGAATGCTAATCTTATTGATAAATGGAACAGCAGAGCCAAAATATTTGGAACTTTAAAATTGTGTAAACCAAGGCATGAGTTGTGTGTAATGTTTACTTGTTGCCTATGTAAGCAGGAGCATGAGGCTTCAAACACACGCAGAAGAGTGTGTTTGTTAAAGGAAAACTAACCAACAGATGGACAAACATGACATCCATATAACCCAACTGATGCCTTTAAAGTCATACTGTTACTGTTATCGCCTTGTTCGGGTTTCCTCAGCTGTATATAAATCAGTAAGACCAAGTCTTGACAAGTACTCAGGAAATATGGGGGTATATGATGAAAGATAAGGACCCTACCATTTTTTGGTAGATTATAACATTTTACTTTACCCAGACACTCCTGTATAGATGCAGAACATCATGCATCACCATCAGAGGAAGCCCATTGCCGTATTGCAATGATGTTGACACCCCATAACGCAGCAGGACGAAGAAGTTCAAAAATGATGTATTAGCTAAATTAATTTAATGTGTGAAACATGCTTTATTTTAAAACATAAGCATATATAACCTATAAATCCATATTTATTGACTTTTAAGGTGCAAATATAAGAATTTCTTAATCTTCATTGCTTCCTACTAATAGTAGACCGGTCAGCTTAAATCACATTAATTACAAAATCACTTAACTACTACAATATACTTTATATACATATATGTTGATTTTCAGTATGCTCATGCCAGGTAGGAACCCTGGTTCCTTTTGGGGCAGATTTTCAAGAATAATACGTGGAAGACATCATTATGTTTTAATAAACAATGAGCCAACCTCAACACAAAGGAAACATCAATACCATAATGCAGAACCTGTCTTGTACCCCAGCAGGTGAGGAGTTAAGGCCCACACAATATTGATGACCTGCTACTATTTATTTAGAAAGTCACTAATGCACAATAACAGACCTATGGAGAATGAGTTTAGGACCAAGTATAGTAATCTGACCAATTTTTTTGTTTGTTTAAAATAAAAAAAATCTAGGGACTTTTTAAAAATAATCTAGACAATCTTATTTAAACACTCTTTGAATCTTGTCTCCAGCCAGAAACACACTTTCTTTAACACTTTTTTCTTCCACCATTTGTACATCCCATTACATCACCAGCATGACATCATCTTAAATGTAAAACTGTCCAGGTGCTTCTTGCGTTATTATTTTTCTTGATACAGGAATTTAAATGTATCCCACAGTTGCATCCCCTTTTTTCCTTGATCCTTTCCTGTATCATCCCCCCACCTGTGCCGTACAGGATGCAGCGTGCTGGGGAGGCGATGGTAATTACCTCTATTTCCTGCCTCTCAGGGCCCTTATCTGCTTTTTTTTTGTTATGCAGACTATTGTACACTTGCTCCTGTGTTCCTACCCTCACAACCCCCATGGATCTATTGTTGAAGTATTTCAAATAATTAGTGAGTCAGACACTTTGATATCTATTCACAATCTTGCAGCATACTTTAGTTTGTCTGTTCTTGAAAAGGAGGAAATATCCAAAAATCTCTCCAGAGAAACACTTTTCATGGAAGCTGTCATCTACTGCATAATTTCCATATTTTCCACCTCGGGGACAATAAATTAGAAGCTAGACAGATTAATTTATCATATACATACCTGGGAGTCTCAGGGCTTTTTCTCCAATGTCAAGGTCTCAGGGTGAAGGGGCAAAACCTCTGGATCTCTGGAGCTGACTATTCTACATTGATCTGATGACATTTAGGACTCCTAATTAGTACTTAGGCTACTAGTATGTTATTCTAGATATACCTGTTGCATGCTACTTAATTAAGCGCATTTTAAGACAAAGTTTCATTAAGGACCGGTATTAGAGCCATTTGCTTAACAAATTTGATGTGAATCTCTACATAGAATCTGCATGATGGGCCATTAAAGGGTTACTATTTAAAGAATCTCAGGTCAGCTCATTCTGAAAGTTCCTAGGTATGATCATATATATGGTTCACATTTCTGTATCATGAGCCCTGCGATCTAACACAGAAACCGAGTTAAGTGTAGCACCTATCTAAAAGATGGTGGGGAAAAACGATAGCACAGGGTAGGCATGCAAGGATAAAATATAGGCTTCAATTGCAACTAGACTGCGTGTTCAGGGTAGATTAAACATTTCATCTCACTGACTAAATTATGCATTATGAAGAGAAACCTCTATTCAGTTTTCTCTATTAGTTGGCCCACGTAAGCCCTGCATAATGCATAGTTAGGTCACTGAGATAAAATATTTATATTCAATACAGCTGTCAGCTTAGTGAATATGCGTCACTATTTTTGGGCTGTATTTCAGTCATGTTATTGTAATGTAAATTCAACTACTGCCTTTTCTAAACAGGTCAGGACTGGAATTTGCACCCTGTGAGGACCTCCATCCAAAGGCTCCTCCATGTCATTAGACCCTTGCATTCTGAACATACCTGAAAAACAATCTGTACCATGGGGGTCCTAACTGTAGTTACCATCTGTTGATGTACATCAGAGTGCCGAGCGTTGCACTAATTATGAAGAAAAAATGCTGGTTCCTAAATTCTATGTGAGTTTTTGGAGTCTCTTTAGGTTTAACAACGAATCCCATGAAGCCTCAGAAGACAAATGTTTTGCCCTTGGAAGGCTGCTGTGCTTATTGGTCAGATAGTCTGACTTCAGACCACACTATAAAATCAAAGCAAAGTCATAGTTTATTGTTGAAATGACATGTTCCTGGCCTGCTTAT
This sequence comes from Spea bombifrons, assembly GCF_027358695.1. NCBI lineage: Eukaryota > Metazoa > Chordata > Amphibia > Anura > Pelobatidae > Spea > Spea bombifrons. The sequence continues at coordinate 37,966,629 of NC_071090.1, read as the reverse complement.
GCGTTAGTAACCATTCATTCATATAATGGTACATTCATGGTACTAAGTATAAGCATAGCCAGCACACGCAAATATTATTTTCTGTCTGATAAATCTCCCTATCAGCACTTACTATTTCAGTTCATACAAAAGTGCTAGAGGAAGGAGTCCAGTTTAAAGGTAAAATGCAAGGTGGTGAATTAAGACAATTAATGGGCATTGCGTATGAAGATTATATGTTCAGCTCATGCTGAGTTTGTGCTTTTCTGCTTATGTCTCATACATAGGTACATACAACTGTAGGATAGGTATAAAGATTTCAGTCTAGAATTTATGCTAACCGTACAGAATTCCACAGTTCAAATTAAATATAATTTGTGAAAACAGCAGAAGAGTTTGCAGGTTGTGAATGGAAGGGGAATAATCATCCACTGGGATAGTCTCTGCCACCAGCATCAGAAATGTAGGTTTTAGTTGCATTTCCTCATATAGCTACAAAGGTGGCTATTAAACTTGTGAATGAGGCCCAAAGTCATTTCAGATGATTTTTTATTTTGTTTTTTTTTTCTTCCCTAGGACTCCCTGTGCCCCGTTCCCTTATCCCCCTACTCTTCTCTACCTGTTGCTCACAGCCTTCTCTGCCCTCCTTGTCCTGTCGGTGACCTTGCCCTCTCCCCTGCCTTGTATCTTCCCTTCCACCTGCTCACTCACTTTCTCCAGAGGTTGTCTGGTCTCCACGAATCTATCTGTGCAGCTGCAGAAAATACATTCACAGGATAAATGGGAAGAGGAGAGAGTCAGTGTGTGTGAGAGAGCGTGTGCAGCTGCAGAGAAAAAACTGAAAAGAGACAGGAGAGTGGCATGTGTAATCTACACGGTGCATGCAATAGCTGCCTTACATTACCAGAATACAAAAATTATTCAAAAGTAAAGCAAATTCATTATAATACAATATACAATACAATAATAAAATATTCAAAATACCTTTTTCACGATGTTATAGACCTATAGAAATTGTGGAAATTTAATAATGTCACACCACCTTTAAAAGGTTTAGAAAATATAGATTTTGTTTTAATTATCAATTATTGCCACCATGATAATGTCAGCCTGTACACTATATTTAATTGCTAATCTCCTGTTAGATATCTTTCCCTTATCAAAAGCCCCATCTGTCTGTACATGTTTTGACACCATGTGCTAAGAAGAAGTCGAATAGGCTAAGCTACTGAATGAATAGTTATTTATACCGTTTTAGATCAGGAACACAGATGCAGAGATGAATGGGGGAAACGGTTAAAATATAATTGACATATGTAAGAGAAGTGGTGTCAAAACACAGACAGATAATATACAGGAAGCTAGAAATATGGGGGAAAGATATGGGTACAGCGGAAAACGAAGGCAGATAAGATGAGAGAGGACAAAAGGCAAATGGAATGGGAAAAACACAAGATGACAAAAGTACAAACATAACTTTCTTCTCACACCTTTGGAAAATAAAATATGGGAAAGGGAAAACAGGAACAATCTGTGATTTTTTCCCCCCAGAGGATACGGCTATTGATGTAGGAACATGTTCATCACAATAATATACGGTATTATGGAAAATGGAAAATCGAATATTACAGTTTGCAGAATCACATTTGTATAAGACTACATGCTGCAAAGAGAAAAATCACACATAGAGACATCGAATTTGATGACAGATAATGTAATAAACCTAATATATCTAATATATATATATATCAGTTCTTGGTCTTGTGTTATATTCTGGATAGCTTTATGCCTATCCAATGCATGCATAAATTCCCTAGCTGTGTTAGATTCTACCACATAGGAGGCTACTCCATGTATCTACTATTCTCTTAGTAAAGTTAAAAGTTCTTTACATCTAAAAGTTCATTACATCTAAACCCCCAGTTTTAGACTATGACCTCTTGTTGTTTTTGGAGGCCCTACAAATAAGTAATTTAGAAATTTATTTTATGTAGAAACATATTATATATTATACATATAGACTCATTCTGTTGTCCTAGAAAAAAGGGACATCAGCTGTTGTTGATATTTAGGTCTCAAGAAGACGGGACATCAGAGAAGAAAACAGGGACAAAAGGATATGGGCCCCAAAGGGACTTTCCTTTCTAAAGAGCATTGCTTAGGGGATATGTACATGGAATACTGATTTACGCAGTATTATTTGGTAACCATAAAATTGATGTTGTTCTTGTGTATGTATTTTGAAATCAATCAACCGGGTCTATTTTTATTATTCTCTTAGCTGCTCCAATGAAACATTCTTTCAGAACGCCAAGAAAGCCGATTGCCCTGGACACGGCAATCAAGGAATTGCTTCCTTTTGTAAGGGAGCGGCATACACGCTCTTGTTATGAGCTAGTAGAGGTGTGTTCCATTCTATGAAACTGAAGATCAAAGCTGTTATCCTAAATCATCCCACCCGCAAATAGTTTGCCATTAACTCTTTAACACTGAGGCTATGCTATGACACAAAAGCCACCATTGTTCTGATGGTATCTATAGCAATACCAAGTGTTTCCAAGGAATCAGACCGATTGTAATAAAGAGCCACATGGAAAGCTGGTTATACGGTTGTTGGGTGGCCACTCTTCTTAATGAATACGCAGCTTTATTTTATGTATTATATACTAACTATTATTCCCACTTAACATATTTACTAACATCTTTTTCTCTGGTAACCCTGATTAGGGACCAGTTAATTGTCAAGGCAGAGTAACTCTGTATTCATGTTACTCTGTATACCCTACACAAGACTGTAAACATTTAATTATATGAAACAAGACTAGCTATTTTTATTGAACAATAACATTGGGTTCTGCATGACACAGAAATAGAGATATACTTGAGATCAGATAAAAACAAGCTTGCCTGAAATTCCAATTTCTTTGAGGAAAACCTAACTTTTTAAGATCAGGTCTGGCACTCTGGTAGTTGGTCAAAAAATAGCGGAACCAGGCGGCTCCATGAGCAAAGCTACACCTGCTCTGCGTGTCAACTTGTCTTGTTCTTAACCTGCCAGGAATGTCCACTAAAGCAAGCCACGTAGCCTCTGCCTTTCAAACTATCAATAAGCTCAGCAAATAGTATCTATTTTATTACGTTTCACCAAAAGGTGAACTAACTGGCCATATTGACAAAACTCTCTGGATTCTAATTGTATAGCTGCTAAGGAGTAGTATTTAGATATGTCTTCTACTTTTTAACTACATTCCAATATAGATTTCAATTCAATGTCTTATTTTGATATTAAATCCATAATATAGGTACTCCATATTTTAAGCTAGACATTTAGACCACATTTATTTAATTAAATATGTCTCCTGGACGCTTGCATATTCTCCAACATGTCAGCTCCTTTTGTCTATCCTAACTCTGACTCCACCAAGCAAAATAAACATTTTAATTAGCCTTAGGTGTGTTGGGAAGCAGCCCATCCCATTTGTTGGAATCAATATCATGTCTGGAAAAAAACAGTGTATTGAACAAAGCACATTACTATCTACCTTCTAAACCCAAGTGATAGACACACAACCCAAATTACATATTTGCCAGTACTTCAAACGGTCAAAGAAGGACGAAGACATTTTAATGATAGATTCTTGTAGCTGGTGTTTCTGACAATACACTACGATAACACCTGAGAACAAAAACAAATATGTACTTTACTCTCCAGGCACTAAATTATATCTGGTATTTTTTGTGCAAACTAAGGTTTAAATTTAAACTGATACTAGATGGAGTTGTGGTATGAAATCCCCCATCCCCTCACCTTTGCTCATTGTAGGGAATAGCCATGACTCCAGGGCAGGAAAAAAAGATAAATGAGTTGCATAGAAATTGCCAATAGCGGTAGCGGGAGTAGGGTTAAACTTAAGAGCCAAAGACAAAAGAACAAATAAAATCGCTGCAAGCTTCAGTGTCAAGGACTTACTAAAATATGAGTTTTAAATCTATAGGTAGATGTGTTGGAGCAGCTTCATTAGGCTATGATACAGCTAGTGAACTTTACTGAACAGTGAGGAATTGTAGAGCTTCTACATAAACCCACCAACTAAGGGCCAAAAGAAAAAATCTCCATAAAAAGCATCTTCTATATTAGATCATATTAAACATGTAGACAGCAAAAGTATGAAACAGACAGCATTATATGCATTATGCATAGGCCTACTAATAAAAAATGCTTTAAAATCATTTCAGCAGCTGCTCTAGTTTTCTGCAAACTTTAAACTCTAAAATAAATGTGCTGTTAAACTCTGCCACCTCCATGCAGAGGAAGAAGGGTTCCAAAGTAGATTTGCTCCTCACAAAGTTCACTGGTGGCTCTGACAGGACATAAGTTTTCTCTTATGATGAGCAATGCGGGTGAGATGGTAAATTATAAAACTATATCTATATTGCCTCGGGAACAAGCGTTCTATCAACATATAAATACATTCATATGGATTGCATGAAAGTGTAATACTAGTCACAAACTAGCGAAAAGATATAACTGTGTGTAAATGAGCTTAATTAATAATCCCCTTCTGAAAGAGTAACAAAAACACGTGTCAACAGACACAGGCCTTGCATACTGTTTGTTTGTTTTGTTGATGTACCTGTCTGAATTTGCCATCCCTGGCAGCTGGTGCTTATGGGAATATTGTTATTTAAGGTTGATGTTCCACCTCTGCTGGTGAATTGATCACTTTTGTAAATAAATACAGTACTAGAAATATTATTCCTGGGACTGTTGACTATCCAAATCTTTTTCCAGACAACCATTCTCTAATCATGTGAAACATGTACTGGTTCATAATGTTTGAACGCGCTTCAAAAGTATTTATTCCTTTATGTGATTAAACCTTTAGAGGAAAAACGTAAAAGGACGAATCTGCAAAGGTTTATTTGCTCAACATGTTAGATACCTTAGGAATGGAAACAAAGGTGATGCAGTCATCAGATGGCAGCACATAACCAACACAAGAAATACCTGGAGTGGAGTCTCTCTGGCTATGTGTGTAATTTAGGACCAGTCCTGCCACTATGATTGTGAGGGTCTGCTTATCTTAGAATTGGGCTTATACCAGTAATTGAGGATACATTCTGTCTCTAGTATTGAAACAAACATAGCATAGCAGGAGGGAGTGTATTAATATTGCTACCTTTTTTAATGTTTATAAAATTGACATCCAATAATTTTACTTCTTTGTATCATGTTTTAATCGGTCCTGTGTCTACTTATGTTGTTATGTGTAACAGCTTAGTCCCTACTGCTCCTCTGTTATAATAGACATGATTTGAAGAATACATTGAAACCGTTCCAGGTAGGATGGCTTGTATACCTAAAATGTTTACCATTTTACAAGTAGCCAGAGGAACAGTAGAGTTTCACTTGCCCTTCAGGTAAAACTTTTCAGGGGACTTTATGGCCTATTTACAGCAAAACTGGGTAAGTCACTTAGAACAAAAGTAAACTCATGCCTTACTCTTGTTGTGCAGTGTGGATGCTTTGGAGCTCTGCAATATACACCAAAATCCAGGGCTTCCAAAAATAAGGAATCTCAGGGTAGGAAAGAGAGAAAGAGAGATTCAATTGCCAGAGTGGCTGTCCCTCCCCAAGTAGGGCATGTAGAATCTACTACCTCACTACCCTTTTCTGATGATTACAGACTGGAAACCGTCCTTAGGTAGGACTGTTGGTTTTATGTTTTCCGCAAAATCCACTGATCTGTGAATCATGTCATTGTAAATCATATTGTAGATCTGATCCTGTTATTTGCCTTCCCAAACTCTGATGATATACAAAAATCTCCAGAAATGTTTAAAATTTTGCAAAATCAATAGGCAGAAAACAATACTACAATGCGGATGGGCAAGTTTGAAGGTTTACCACTTGTAAGGTCTTTTCAAACCTTTATTGTAGCCGATGGAACCAGCGTAGCTAAGTGAAAAGGGCCTTGTCTGGGTGAGGAGGTGGGCTTAGGATAATGGGGTTAAGGGACATTGGTTAAGTGACTTTGGGCGATTCTGTATTAATAGGTCCCTCCACTTTTAATTAATTTTTTCTTACCTGAATTTCCCACCCTCCCTCGCTCCCTGTTATTAGTAGGATGAGTGAGGGTCTTCTCGACAGTGTCACAGTGGTGGGGTGGTCAGTGTACGGTGGGGGGTGAATAATGGTTGGTTAATAGGAAATAGTGTGTTTCTGGTTTGGTTGGTGTTGGTGGTTTCTAGCTGGTCGGTGGCTCAGAACCTGGTGTGGGAAAGGTGCGTCTCGGTATGCTCTTTCCCGATTGGTTTGGTTGTTTGGTTTTGGTTTTGGGTTAATGGTGTTGTTATACATATAGGAAGGGGGGTGTCATTGTCAGGGGGCATTACTTGTGGTGTTAATTCTGTTAATGACTTTATTTTGTTAATAATTTATTGTATTTGTTTGCCATACATATTAAAATATGTGGATTCCTTCCCGACTCCAAATATGGCAATCAGAATAAATCCCTGGATCAACGTTCTGTCCCTATTAATCTAATATCCATAACTTGTAATATTATTGCTTTCAAGAAACACGTCCAGGCTCCTTTTGAACTCTTTTATTGAGTTTACCATTACCACTTCCTCTGGCAGAGAGTTCCATAGTCTCACCGCTCTTACTGTAAAGAACCCCCGTCTGTGCTGGTGTAGAAACCTTCTTTCCTCCAGCCGTAGAGGATGTCCCCTTGTTATAGATACAGTCCTGGGTATAAATAGGTCCTGGGAGTGATCTCTGTACTGTCCCCTTATATATTTATACATAGTTATTAAGTCCCCCCTAAGCCGTCTTTTCTCCAAACTAAATAACCCTAATTCTGATAATCTTTCTGGGTACTGTAGTCCTTCCATTCCCCTTATTACTCTGGTTGCCCGTCTTTGAACCCTCTCCAGCTCCACTATATCTTTCTTGTACACTGGTGCCCAGTACTGTACACAGTATTCCATGTGTGGTCTGACTAGTGACTTGTACAATGGTAGAATTATTTCCTTGTCGTGGGCATCCATGCCCCTTTTGATGCACCCCATGATTTTATTTGCCTTAGCAGCAGCTGCCTGACACTGGTCGCTACAGGTAAATTTACTGTTAACCAAGACTCCTAAGTCCTTTTCCATGTCAGTCGTCCCCAGTGTTTTCCCATTTAATACATATTCCCAGCCTGGATTTTTCTTCCCCATGTGCATAACCTTACATTTATCTGTGTTGAACCTCATCTGCCACATCCCAGCCCAATCCTCCAACCTACGCAGATCTATTTGTAATCATGCACTGTCCTCTATTGTGTTAACCGCGTTACAGAGCTTAGTATCGTCTGCAAAGATTGATACTTTACTATACAATCCCTCTACAAGGTCATTAATAAATATGTAACCCAGTGCAGTTATTTTGTCTAATAACATTACAGCTGGGTTGTCATGGATACTGACCTTTCCTTCCAGCACCAGGTTACTTGTCTCCTCTGAGCCAATCAGTATCTCAATGGGACATATGTCAGTTTGCCTAAGCTAGGGAATGTTTCTCAGCCTATCAGAGGAGAGGGTCTAGGAAGAAACTTCTGGAAGAGCAGAGCTAAGCAGGGGAGTGAAGGAGGAAGAGAGACAGACTGTCCTCCCTGCTGCCTTTAGTGTGTGTACTGCTGACATCCAAGCAGTACATTGAAGTAGAAGTGTGCAGAGAATACAGCATGGTGCTGTATGCTTCCTGAGTGAGAGTGAGAGACTGCAAGTACCCAGAGCGTCCAAGTCCTGCATCCTGTACCAGTGAGGTGAAAGCAGAGCTGCAGACAGACATCTGTGTGGGAAGACAGTTATACTCTCAGCCAGGAGGTTAAAGGGGCAGCATCCCAGAGCTGCCTGAAGACACTAAGGAGAGGTACTTAACTAATATATATCAACATATATATACTTTTCTCCCCGGGTAGCGCTACCTGCATCAAGGGCCCCAACAGTGCACCAACACTGGGACATCTGGGTGGGAAGAACACCTACATTTGGGGTGGGGGAGCGGGTGTTGGCAGTTATCTGTGTTAAATATATATATATTCTCAGGACTGTTCACCCACTGCTAGAACTGAACTGCATAGGCACAGCAGCTGGGTCTTCATATTATAATTCCTGTTTATTTCAATATAGTCTATAAATAATTTGCATTTTAGTTGTGTGTGTTATTTTCTTGTGTGAAAGGGGCCATTTCTCAGTGGGTGGGTTCCCCTACTCAACATAGTACAAATCACTGAGTGGAGGCACTGCATAAAGAAAGAAGATGTCCCGATCTCCCAGCAATTGCGGAGGCTCAGGTTTCCTGTCACCAGCGTCACTGAAATTTGTAACTACCAGCCTGACAACGGAGCAAGGTAAAAAAAGGGTTACAGATGGAGGCACTGCTGAGATGAGTTGGGACGTTAATAGAGTTATTAGTAGCATTTCGTACCCCAACTCCCTAGAAGTTCGGGAATGGGCACTGCGAAAATCTATTCCACCTAACCAGGCTGTGGCTATATGCAATATACCTCTTGCATTAAAAAGAAAAAGTTTTGATGATGCCATTCGACAGATACAAGGATTAGAGCATTTTCGTCTAGTACAGACCCGGAAGGATGAAACAGCAGGATTGGCTGTGGCTCTAGTAAGAGGCTATGGACCTCTGAACAAGGAAGATGGTCCTATGTGTATACAGTTGCCAGGGACACATATACCTGGCAGTCCTTTGATTTACGCTTATGAAAATAGCGACGATGACGGTGAAGTCAACGATGGGGACAATGACAACATTTTCAGCCCCGACTCTGATACCGAAATCCATAGTGACAGTGAGAGCGGTTGTGAAACTGTAAGGAAGCATCTTAAGCTGCCCACGCGAGACAGATCTCGAAAGAAGTATCATACCACCCCTGTTACTCAGAGAAATGAGACAAGTCCATCCTTAACTGAAGTACTGGCTCAGCTGTCTAAAAGTGTTGTACAAGCATCTCATGAACAGCACTACAGGAAGTTGAAAACCTTTTCCGGTGTTATGCCTGTGCCCACAGGTGAGGAGGATTTCTCTACCTGGAAAAGTAATGCAGTCCAGATGTTAGAAGAGTGGACCTGTGTTGAGAATGTTAAACGTCAACGAATCATTGAAGGTTTGAAAACTCCAGCATTGGAATTAGTGAGACATCATCTCTTGCTATACCCTGACTCAACAGCCAATGATATTATTGAGGTGTTGAATGAAGTCTATGGAGATGATGATACAGAGGATGAACTACGTACTCAGTACTATAATACCATCCAGAAAGAAAAGGAGAAACTCCCTGCTTATTTGGTTCGCTTAGAGTTGATATTAGGTAAGCTGTTTGAAAAGAAGATAATTTCTCGAGGTGAAATTGATGCATACAGAAGAAAACAAGTACTTAGAGGGACTCGTTCACAGGATAATAGAGTTATGTCCTTAACTGCTCTGTTGCGATCTAGAGGTCCCCTTAGCTTTTCAGATCTAATAAAGGAGGCTAAAGCCATTGAGAAGGAATTCTCCTATGCAGCTAGCCAAAAGGGAATTGACACCAAAGCCTCTGGAAAGGAAGAACGGAAAACTGAGTTCAAGGAAAAGAAAGTGGATGCTCAACCCAAAGACTCAGAGAAGACTCCTAGAGCGTGGCCACAGCCCGAGATGAGGAGAGAATTTAAGTGTTTCAACTGTGGACAGAAGGGACATCTGCTAAGTAAATGCCCTCTTAAGGCTGGTTCTGCTAATGTAGAAGTCCTAACTATTGAACAGAGTACTGCAGAGCTTAAATATCAGAGGAAGAAGAAGCAAAGGAAGCAAAGGAAAAAGCTACCTAGTAAAAGTAATGATGAACTGTCTACAGATATTAGGATAGGCCCAAAGTCTCTCATATCTCTTATGGTTGAAGGGATTCATGCCTCAGCATTGCTGGACACAGGCTCCCAAGTAACTATAATTTTTCGTCCATTCTACGATGAGCATCTAAGCCATTTACCTATCTTGCCAGCAGATGATGTCAAGTTGTGGGGGTTGAGTTCCCAGGCTTATCCTGTCGAAGGAGTCGTCAAGGTGCAGATTGTGATTCCTCAGCTGGACACTGGAATGGTGTATCCTATGGATGTTGAAGCCTTAGTGTGTACAAACCTAGGTCGGCCTGGTATTCCCATTATACTTGGGACGAACACTCACATGGTTCGAGGTCTGTTGCAAACCTACCTTAAGGAAGTGGGAGATGTCTATATGAAAAGGATGGAAGAACTAGAACCAGCTCTGAGACAAGAATGTCATAAATTGGCTCTTGAGACCCAAACTGGACAGTTTCATTATTGGGGCCCCCAACCTGTTTCTCTAAAGCCTGGAGAAATTAAGTCTGTTACAGCTGTTGCAGTCTTGGGAGAAGGTATGTTTTCTGGGGATTGTCAGTTCTGCCTGGAATCCCTTCCTGAGGAAGACTCCATTAAAGGTTGGACTATTATGCCAGAAGTGAAAGACTGGAGAAGTCAGAAGATCGACATATTTGCAGTAACTGTCTTCAATCGATCTGCTACTGATATTTGTATAGATCATTGTCAGCAGTTGGGAGTTATCCACCTTCTGGAAGAGATAACCCCTCTCACGATGCTGACAGTAAATTGTGAAGAAAATTCTTCCAGAGACCTAAAGTTCAATCTGGATGGGTCCCACCTATCCCCAGAATGGACAGAGAGACTGTTGAAGGCTCTTAGATCCCGAGAAGGGGCCTTCTCTACAGGAGATATGGATGTGGGCTGTGCCAAAAGTGCCCAGCATAGCATTAGGCTGAATGATCCTGCTCCCTTTCGTGAGAGATCCAGACGAATTGCTCCTCGAGATATTGAAGATGTGAGAAACATACTTCAAGAAATGGAAGAGGCTGGAATTATTTGTGAGTCCAGAAGTCAGTATGCTTCTCCCATAGTCGTGGTGAGAAAGAAGAATGGTTCAGTGCGCCTGTGCATTGATTATCGCACATTGAATAAGAGAACTATCCCTGATCAGTATACACTGCCAAGGATAGAAGACCTCCTGAATGCCTTAACCGGGAGCAAGTGGTTTAGTGTCTTAGATCTACGGTCTGGATACTATCAAGTGCCTATGAGAGAAGAAGATCAGCAGAAGACTGCATTCATTTGTCCCTTGGGGTTTTTCCAATTTACCCGTATGCCACAAGGTGTAACCGGAGCTCCAGCCACTTTCCAACGACTAATGGAGAAGACATTAGGGGATCTGAATCCAAGGGAGTGTCTGGTCTACCTGGATGACATAATTGTATTTGGAAAGAATCCCGAAGAGCATGAAAAGCGGCTGCTGAAAGTGTTAGATAGTTTACAGGCTGAAGGTCTCAAACTTTCATTAGATAAGTGCAAATTTGCTCAGAATTCAGTTACATATGTTGGACACATCGTATCCGCTGAAGGAGTGGCCACAGACCCTGCCAAAATTGAAGCAGTTGTTAACTGGCCCAAACCAAGTAACATTGAGGAGTTGCGTTCTTTCTTGGGATTTTGTGGCTATTACCGGCGTTTTGTGGAAGGCTACTCCAAGATAGCCCGAAGTCTCCACAATCTTCTGCAAGTGGAACCTGTTAAAAAGGGGCGCAAAATTCGTCACCCCAAAGACCCTATTGGGGAAAAGTGGACTTCAGAGTGTGAAGAGGCTTTTCAGCTTCTTAAACAGAAGATGACTGAGGCGCCCGTTCTAGCTTATGCTGATCCTGACAAGCCATATGTTTTACACGTGGATGCGAGTTTGGAAGGACTTGGGGGTGTCCTACACCAACCATATCCTGAAGGGCTTAGGCCAGTGGCCTATATCAGTCGGAGTTTAACCGGAAGTGAGAAGAATTATCCAGTACATAAATTAGAGTTCCTTGCCCTTAAGTGGGCTATTGTGGAGAAGTTGCATGATTACTTGTATGGTGTTAAGTTTGAGGTGCGAACTGACAACAATCCTCTCACTTACATTTTGACTACAGCCAAGTTGGATGCTACAGGTCATCGGTGGTTAGCTGCGTTATCCAATTATGAGTTTTCATTGAAATACAAGGCAGGACCAACGAATGTGGGGGCTGATGCTCTATCTAGACGACCTGGATTGCCTGCAGTGAGAGATGAAGAGGAGTGGGTTGAGATCCCTGGCCCAGGAGTCAGAGCCCTTTGCCAAACCTCAACAGTGGAAAATGAGTGGGTAAATTTCTCAGAGTTGCGGTGTATAGACTCTCTCAGCTGTACGCCTGAAGCCATTCCAGAGGCTATGTGCCTTCCAGCCACAATTCCCCTGTGGTCCATGATTCGAATAGAGGAAAAGCAAAAAGCCCAGAACCAAGATCCTGTAGTTGGTCGTTTGTTAAGAGCTGTGAAGACTAATAATCTTAAGCTTTTGAATGATTTACCCGCTGAGCTACAACAACAGTTTAAGAAGGAGTGGCGTCGATTCCATATTGAAAATAAACTCCTGTATCGTATTATACAATACCATGATCATCCTGGCAGGAAACAATTAGTCCTACCTCAAAAGTATAGAGGGATGGTCCTGAGGTCTCTTCATGACCACCATGGCCACTTAGGAGTAGACAAAACCTTTGGGTTGATACGAGATCGCTTCTACTGGCCTGGAATGAGAGAATCTGTAGAGCTGTATTGCCGGAGGTGCAGAAGATGCATCCAGAGGAAGACCCTACCTACCAGAGCTGCACCCATGGGCCACCTTAGGAGTTTGGGCCCCATGGATTTAGTCTGCATGGATTTTCTCTGCATAGAAGCCGATTCTACTGGCACCAGCAATGTTTTGGTGATTACTGATCATTTCACCAGGTACGCCCAAGCATACCCAACAAAAGATCAGAAAGCTGCCACTGTTGCTAAAGTATTATGGCAAAAGTTCTTTGTACATTATGGGTTCCCAAACCGGCTGCACTGCGATCAAGGTAGAGATTTTGAAAGTAAGCTTATTCATGAGATGTTGAAGCTACTTCAGATTGAAAAGTCTAGAACGACCCCATACCACCCTGAGGGAGATGCTCTTCCTGAGAGGTTCAACCGAACGCTGCTTAATATGTTAGGGACACTTAAAGATTGTGAGAAAAGGTCCTGGAGTCGGCATGTAGAAGCGATGGTTCATGCATACAATTGTACACGGCATGAATCCACTGGCTTCTCCCCGTATTTTTTGATGTTTGGAAGAGAAGCAAGATTGCCCATTGACATCCGTCTGGGAGTGTCCTCAGATGGAATGAACCATGGATCTCACTACCGATATGTCAGGCAATTAAAGGAGAACTTACAAAAGGCTTATGGGTTGGCTGAGCAGGCCACAGCCAAGCTGAATGAAGATAACAAGCAAAGGTATGATACTAAAGTACGTTATAAGGACATTCAGCCTGGAGACAAAGTCCTACTGAGAAATTTAGGCATTCCAGGAAAACACAAGTTGGCTGACCGTTGGAAAGACATCTTGTTTGAAGTTGTTTCCAAGATCCCAGGGATTCCCGTGTACAGAATCAAGGGGCCTGAAGGCCGGATAAAGGCATGGCACAGGAATCACTTATTACCTGTGGCTTTTCCTGAAAATAGTCAGAGTAATGGAAATGAGGGCCCTAGTATGCAACCTCCATCAACAATTGACCCTGGAGAAGGTTCTAGTGGAGTTGTTCCTGTTAGCAGAGGAGCTGCTGAATCTGGCTGTGAACAAGACTGGTGGACTTTACCCCAACCTTCTGTCCACGATTCTCCTCCAAATTCTCTGAATCCTGAAAGCCCTAGCTTTGTCCCAGGTTCCTCTGAAAGAGACTTAAGTACTATGGGAGAACCAGAGCCTCAAGCGACTGGACCCCTCCCCAACAGTGCAAGGGGAAGACCTTGTGCTGAAGATACCAGAGGACTTCCTCAGAGGAATCTGGGTCGCAGCAGGAGAAATAGAAGGCCACCGAGGTTTCTAACATATGACAACATTGGGGAACCCACCTACTTTCAGTCCCAACCCATGTACAATAAATTGATAAATGTGTTGCACGCCCTAACCGAAATTCTTGGTGAGAGTGCTTTACTGTTCTAAGTCGCTGTTCGTGTATCACGTACCATGTTGTGTTTTACTGTTTTATACTTTGCTAGGATGTTCTGTTCCTGCCAGTGGGAGGCAGGATATTTTTTTTCGAGGCGGAAGGTGTAACCCAGTGCAGTTATTTTGTCTAATAACATTACAGCTGGGTTGTCATGGATACTGACCTTTCCTTCCAGCACCAGGTTACTTGTCTCCTCTGAGCCAATCAGTATCTCAATGGGACATATGTCAGTTTGCCTAAGCTAGGGAATGTTTCTCAGCCTATCAGAGGAGAGGGTCTAGGAAGAAACTTCTGGAAGAGCAGAGCTAAGCAGGGGAGTGAAGGAGGAAGAGAGACAGACTGTCCTCCCTGCTGCCTTTAGTGTGTGTACTGCTGACATCCAAGCAGTACATTGAAGTAGAAGTGTGCAGAGAATACAGCATGGTGCTGTATGCTTCCTGAGTGAGAGTGAGAGACTGCAAGTACCCAGAGCGTCCAAGTCCTGCATCCTGTACCAGTGAGGTGAAAGCAGAGCTGCAGACAGACATCTGTGTGGGAAGACAGTTATACTCTCAGCCAGGAGGTTAAAGGGGCAGCATCCCAGAGCTGCCTGAAGACACTAAGGAGAGGTACTTAACTAATATATATCAACATATATATACTTTTCTCCCCGGGTAGCGCTACCTGCATCAAGGGCCCCAACAGTGCACCAACACTGGGACATCTGGGTGGGAAGAACACCTACATTTGGGATGGGGGAGCGGGTGTTGGCAGTTATCTGTGTTAAATATATATATATTCTCAGGACTGTTCACCCACTGCTAGAACTGAACTGCATAGGCACAGCAGCTGGGTCTTCATATTATAATTCCTGTTTATTTCAATATAGTCTATAAATAATTTGCATTTTAGTTGTGTGTGTTATTTTCTTGTGTGAAAGGGGCCATTTCTCAGTGGGTGGGTTCCCCTACTCAACATAGTACAAATCACTGAGTGGAGGCACTGCATAAAGAAAGAAGATGTCCCGATCTCCCAGCAATTGCGGAGGCTCAGGTTTCCTGTCACCAGCGTCACTGAAATTTGTAACTACCAGCCTGACAACGGAGCAAGGTAAAAAAAAGGGTTACAAATATATTAAAAAGAATAGGACCCAAAACTGACCCCTGTGGAACCCCACTAGTAACAGTCACCCACTCAGAGTATGTACCATTAATAACCACCCTCTGTTTCCTATCACTGAGCCAGTTACTTACCCACATACACACATTCTCCCCCAGCCCAAGCATTCTCATTTTATGTACCAGCCTTTTATGTGGCACCGTATCAAATGCTTTGGAAAAATCAAGATATATGACATCCAGCGATTCACCCCGATCCAGTCTTGAGCTCACCTCCTCATAAAAGCTGATCAGGTTAGTTTGACAGGACCGATCCCTTGTAAACCCATGCTGATATGGAGTCATACATTTATTTTCATTGAGATACTCCAAAATAGCATCTTTTAGGAAACCCTCAAACAGTTTACATACAACAGAAGTTAAACTAACAGGCCTATAATTCCCCGGGTCACTTTTTGTCCCCTTTTTGAATATTGGCACAACATTTGCTATGCGCCAGTCCTGGGGAACAGACCCTGTCACTATAGAGTCCTTGAATATTAGAAATAGGGGTCTGTCTATTACATTACTTAACTCCCTTAGAACGCGGGGGTGAATGCCATCTGGACCTGGTGATTTGTCTATTTTGATTTTTTTTAGGCGGCACTGCACTTCTTCCTGGGTTAGACAGGCGACATGTACTGGGGCATTTATCTCATCCTGCTGTATATTACCTGGCATTTCATTTTCCTCTGTGAATACAGCAGAGAAGAATATATTTAATAGATAGCTTTTTCCTGATCCCTGTCTATAACTTCTCCCTCATTACTTTTTAAGGGGCCAACGCTTTCATTTTTAACCTTTTTACTATTTATATAGTTAAAGAACATTTTGGGGTTTGTTTTACTCTCTTTGGCAATGAGTCTTTCTGTCGCCACTTTTGCTGCTTTTATCTGATTTTTACATATTTTATCCCGATAGCTTTTTTAGTGCTTCCTCACTTCCTTCCTGTTTTAGTAACTTAAATGCCTTTTTTTGCCATTTATTGCCCCCTTTACATTTTTATTTATCCACATTGGTTTTCTCTTGTTCCTGACTCTTTTATTCCCATACGGTATGTACTTTTCACAGTCAAGTAATGTTTCTGCATTAATTAATGCAGAGCACTACAATATGTCATCATATGCCAGCACTCTGCAGAAAGAACATTCATTGAGGAGGTCCAGTGACCCCCATTTTTATTATTATTATTATCTTTTATTTATATAGCGCCAACAGATTACGCAGCGCTTAATACAATACATATATTCAAAGGGTAGGACAAGACGAGAATTGGCAGACTAAGACAAACCGATACGATAGGTGGAGAGAGCCCTGCTCGCTAGATTACAATCTTAAGGGAATGGGGTGACAAACATAAGGCACAGAGAAAGGGTGAGAGGTAGTGTGGTGGTTGTATCAATGACAAGGAAGTTCTAGCAGCTAAGATGGTGCGGCTTCTCTGAAGAAGTGAGTTTTGTGATGTTTCTTGAATGTTGGGAGGGAGGGTGAAAGCTGAAGGTTCCTTGGGAGTAGATTCCAGAAATATAGGGCAGCTTGAGTGAAATCTTGTAGACGGGAAAAGGAAGAGGTGATAAGTGAGGAGGAGAGCCTTAGCCCATGGGAAGAATGTAGGGATCAAGTAGGAGAGTATTTGTTTATGAGGGCAGAAATGTATGCAGGAGCATTGTTATGGAGGGCCTTATATGTTAGTACCAGGATTTTAAATTTAATTCCAAAGGTAATTAGGAGCCAGTGGAGGGTTTCACAGAGTGGGGATGCAGAAGAGGAGCGGCATGCAAGGAAGATAAGCCTAGCAGCAGCATTTAGTCGAGACAGTAAAATAACAACCAGAAGAGTGTTGCAGTAGTCAAGACGGGAAATGATAAGGGAATGAACCAGAGTTTTTGTGGATTCTTGGGTGAGGAATGGGCAGATACGAGAGATGTTTTTAGGTGCAAGTGGCAGGATCTGGTGAGGGACTGAATGTGAGGGATGAAGGAGAGGTTAGAGTCAAGGATGACCCCGAGGCATCGGGCCTGGTTAGTTAGTCGTGTTGTTAAATTTTATAGAGGATTCAGGTAGTGGAGTGGAGATGGAAGGAGGGAAGATAACAAGTTCAGTTTTAGAAAGATTAAGCTTCAGGTAGGGTTGTGACATCCATGAAGAAATAGCAGACAAGCGGTTTGTAATACGGGCCATGAGAGATGGAGAGAGATCAGCAGAAGACAGGTAGGTTTGGGTATCATCTGCATATAGATGATACTGGAGGCCAAATGAGTTGATTAGTTTGCCAAGATATGAAGTTTAAAGAGAGAATAGCAGGACTGAACCTTGGGGAACACCAACCAACAGTGGAAGGGGTGATAATGTCTTGCCAGAGTAGCTGAAGGTGAAGGAACGGTTAGACAGAGATCCAGGAGATCCAGGAGAGAGCTGTATCTCGAATGCCTGTAGAAGCAAGTGAGTCAAAAAGAAGGTGATGATCAACAGTATCAAAATCAGCAGATAGATCCAATAGTATTAGAATGGAGAAGTGACATTTTGCTTTGGCAGAGAGCAAGTCATTGAAGACTTTTGTTAGAGCTGTTTCAGTAGAGTGAAGGGGTTTGAAACCAGACTGTAGAGGGTCAAGGAGGGAATTAGAGGAGAGGAAGTTAGTAAGGCGACACAATCCGTTCAAGCAACTTCGAGGTAAAAGAAAGCAGAGAGGTAGGGCGGTAGTTAGTCAGACAAATGGGATCTGAGGAAGGATGTTTTAGAATGGGTGTGATTAGTGCATGTCTGAAGGCTGTTGGTACAGTTCCAGATGATAGAGAAAGATTAATTAGGTGGGTAGACCAAGGGATGGACATAGAGACTATGTGAGGTGTGATGGGATGGGGTCAAGGGGACAGGTTGTTGGGTGAGAGGAAGAATGAAGAGTGGCTATCTCTTCTTCGGATGTAGGGGAAAAGGCAGTATGGGATGAGTGGAGAGAGTGGTGGTGGGTGGTGTAGGAGGGGGTTGTAAAGAAGAGAGGTCTAATAGTCTCGATCTTGTCTTTGAAGTGGATAGCAAGATATTGGGCAGTGAGAGAGGTTTGTGGTGTGGGTATGGAGGGACAGAGAAGGGAGCTGAAGGTAGAAAAAAGGCGTTGCGGGTTGGAAGAAAGGGAGTGGATTAGTAGAGCTGTTTGGCAAGAGAGAGGGCAGAGTTGTAGGTGCGAAGCATTCATTTATAGTGAGTAAAGTCTTCGCTGGATTTGGATTTTCTGAAGTAGCGCTCGGCTGTGCGGCAGCACTTCTGAGGAAGCCGTGTGGTTTTGTTATGCCACGGTTGGCGTTTCCCCATAAAAACTTACAAGGGAGATGTTTGATCTTTGAGAGAGAGAGGGTGAAACAAAATGGTATTGACACACCAGTAAAATATTTACACACCAGTAAAATATTTGGGTTTTAGATAAAATGATCTTGCACTCCCTGAACAGAGGTCCCTGAACACAGAACTAACATCTAGCTCTGCCACACTTACTATCTAATATAAACAAGATACAAGTACAATAAACATAATGCTGCTCCATGCCCAGAGAGTTTAAAATTAAGTATCCTAGTATTCTTTGCCAAGCTTAAAGTATAATATACAAATTATGCAGATAGAACATAGAGAATGGAGGTCATGTCCACAGAATTTACAGTTATCTGCACTAGTATGCTCTGACAAGCTTATAGTTCAATATAAAAAATACACCCACAAATACAAAGAATGTAGGCAGGGCTGGCCCAAGACATAATGCCGCCTGGGGCGAAGTTTAAAATGCCCCAGCAGAGATCAGAGTTTCCCGTGATCACTGACAGCCGGGCAAGCTCTGCGCGATGGATGCAGACAACCCCCGCCGCTAACCGCACCTCCTCCCGGCTGCAGCGGAAGTTGTCTACGCGAATCCCGTAGAGCTCTACACACTGCCCGGACTACGCACCGGGGACTCAGAAGCTCCGGTAAGTTTGGAGGAGGGAGGGGGAGGGAGTGTTAAATGGGGGGCATAAGGCATTTCTGTAATTACCTTATACCACTCTGGCATTTAGGGGGTCAAAAGGCATATCATGGGGCACAGTGGCATTTAGAGGGTTAAAAGGCATATCATGGGGCACAGTGGCATTTAGAGGGTTAAAAGGCATATCATGGGGCACAGTGGCATATAGGGGGTATAAGGCATTTCTGGGGCAGAGTGGCAAGCCAGGGGGCAGATGTGCATAACTCAGGGGGGGGCAGGTTGAAAAAAGGGAAATAAAAAGAAAATATTTTTCTCAATCATAGCTTTTATTAAAACAAATTGTTCACATAGTTTACATGAATTAACATTTACTGGTAAAACTTTTTTCCTATAGGGTCGTCTTATATTCAAGCTTTTTCTTTTTTCATAAATTAATATTCAGATTTTGGGGGGTCGTCTTATGATCAGGGTCGTCTTATAATCGAGCAAATATGGTATATGATGAAATTAAATTCCTGTCCGTGGAACCTACATTCTAAAATAATATACACAACATAGATCCCCTACCACTGAATTCACACTCCTCCCAACAGAGCGGTACAGGGGATGTTGAGGTGCGCAGTGGCACTTTATGGCTGGTATCCACCAATTCCACACATAGGCTTAATCCTAAAATATTCCTCAAGATGCCACAGCCTTGACTGACCAGACTCGACTTCATTCACATGCTCTCGTAAGCTAACACTTGCAAAACAGTTTTTCGCGACAGCATGCAAGTATCTGTGATTTTACATTTTGTGAGTTACACACAAGGGCATGCAAGGTTAGTATGACACTCGTGGACAGTCCCAGGTTCTATAAATTCTACAGATTAATCCTAATTGATTTTATTAACAATTGCAGCCTCTTGATACAAAATATAGCTTTATTCTAAGATTAGTCTGTATTATATATATGTGTGTGTGTGTATGTATATATATATATATATATATATATATATATCTGTAATAGTGACTGGATTTGTATCAAGAAACTGTTAATAGAACCAGAATGTGTCAACACACATCTAGGCATTCTCTGGTGCAAGGGTTAATACTGGGCTGTCTACAACATTTCAAATGGCCAAATAAGAACACTTTTGTTTTAGCGGGTGTGGTTAGACGCGTGACTTAGGGGTGAGGCTATTTAATGTGACTTTTTTGACTAATAGCTATTTATGTACCTGAGTAATATACACCAGCCATAACATTATGACCACTGACAGGTGAAGTAAATAACACTGATAATTTTGTTATCATGGCACCTGTCAGTGGGTGGGGTATATTAAGCAGCAAGTGAACATTTTGTCCTTAAAAAAGTCCTTAAATCAAAAGTCATCCAAGGAAGAAAAAGCAGTGAATGGGCGACAGGGTCATGGTTGGCCAAGGCTCATTGATGCACATAAGGGGCCCATGTGGTCTAATCCAATTGACAAGCTATCGTAGCTGAAATTGCTGGCAAAGTTAATGCTGGTTCTGATAGAAAGGTGTCAGAACACTCAGTGCATCGCAGTTTATTGTGTATGGGGCTGCATAACCAGTCAGGGTGACCATGCTGACCCCTGTCCACAGCTGTAAGGGCCTACATTGGGGACATGAGCATAAGAACTGGACCACGGAGTAATGAAAAAAGTGGCCTGGTCTGATAAAACACGTTGTCTTTTACATCACGTAGATGGCCAGGTGCGTGTGCGTGGCTTAGCTGAAGAACACATGACACCAGGATGCATCAATGGAGGCCCCACCTCGCAACATACAGGACTCAAAGAATCTGCTGCTTAAGTCTTGGTGCCAGGTACCACAGCACACTTTCAGAGGTCTAGTGGAGTCCATGCCTCGACGGGTCAGGGCTTTTTTGGCGGCAAAAGGGAGACCTACACAATATTAGGCAGGTGGTCATAATGTTATGACTGATCTGTGTATACACTCTCATAACCAGCATAAATTCTGAACTTATAGAAAAAAGAAAAGAAGAAAAGAGAGGCATTAGAGGAGTTAAAAGAGTTTGACCTGGCACTACCTGGTCAGGCTGCGTTTTCCTTGGCTTCAGTTTCATCTTGCTCCAGACAGAGGTGCATTGTTTGACCATGCCCATACTCCTTCTACTCTCACTCCCCAGTGTCCAGCTAGCCCCACCATTTTGTACAGCTAGCCTTACCCCTTTCACAAAGCCACTCCTGCAGAAGAGGGAGAGCTCTTACTAGCCTACTGTGCAAAATTCCCAAGCATGGTCGTAGAAGGTCTACTGTAATGTGGGTGCCGGTTGTCTTTGGGCAGCCAGCTTGGTTGCATCACATAAAGTTTGCTGCAAGGCTTTCCCATTTGCCTTAATCATACACTGCTGTGCAAAAGAAACACCAGTATTTGATAATCTACAAGCACGAGGCCAAGTACATCAAGGGTAGATTTCCCAGGACTAACAGTTAAATAAGGCTAACCCAGTTTATTTAAATATTTATCACCGTTTGCCAAAAGGATGAATTTTGTTTTAAAGGAAGCTTCCTGAAAAAAAAAGAATGGATATATAAGTACTTTGTACTTAAAAGTCAACAGGAGCATATTCTGTGCATGCATCCAGATTGACTTGTAGTAAATATATAATACTGCAGATAAAATCTCTTGCATGACAAATAGCTTGGGTGGGAAAGGGGTCAAATACATACAGAGTATTCTGCAGAACGCTCCAATGCATTTGCAATAGTGACCACATGAACAACTTCAGAAGCCATTAGAGTTAGGGTGCATATGATGGCTCCTTTAGGCAATGTCAAGCTTGTACTCTGAAGGCTTTCCTTCATTACCTCACAGTTGTATGTAGTCAATTTGGCCAAATTCGAAGGGTAAATGCTACTACATGGGGTTATAGAGGTAGGCAAATGCAAAAAAGCTAATTGGATATTTCCTGAGCTGACCTCCAAACAATCAATAGGTCATTAGGTGTAGCAGATTAAAGCATGAATCATTACTGTTTAAGTCAGGATATAATAGAATAGAATTAGTTAAAGGTCCCTGAGGCATGGTTAGACAATGAATGTCTCACATAAACAACATGTTGTGAATGAATTGTTTGCCATGGAACTGTCCCTACTACAGATATGTTGCACTCAGATTACAAAACCCTTTTAAGGAATTAACTTAGTTGCATGTGCACAGTTTTAAGAAGCGCTTAATTTATATTCATAAGATTGATGCCTTGTTTGAAGCTATTAAAATTTATGAGCGCTCAAAGGCTAGGTGTAAATACATGATTCAGGATGGAGTCTTCTCCCTGAAGTTATATTTCCATAACATTCAACTATAGACAAATGTAGCTCGAAATTAAAATTCAGGTTATTTTGTTATGGATGAAAGGCTGCACGTTCTATGCTTGAAACTCCTTGAAGAAGTAATTCAACTTCCATTTTTTTTGCATTTGGACATTTATGTCATTTATAGCCTCTGTAGTATTAAAAAGTTCAACTTGCATCATTTTCTGGAACCTATCATGGTGTAAGTGTGAGGACCTCATGTTCTGGTAAAACAAAAGGGTGGGATAGCAATGTTGCTTTTGCTCATGGAAACCTTTAGAAGCCAAGGGCATGCAGTCTGCTCATGATTAGAAGGGAGAGAATAGAACACAGTAACTATTGTACATAAACAAATAAAATAGTTTAAAGGTGTCACTTTCCCTCTTGAGTTATTTTGCTTATTGCCAAATACAACCCGTATTAAAACTTGGCACATGGACTGGAATTTAGAGTCCAAGGTACATTACAAACATTTGACAATACCAACAAAGCACATTACTAATGGAGAACATTACCTAGCAAGCGACTTGAACAATAACGTCAACCTACCATGGAAATGGAACACAAAAGACATTATCAGCAGGTAATTTCACCTACTAGTTTCTAAATATGAGTTTTATCTGTAAGAAAGTAATATAATACATACAAGCTAACATGTTTGGCACTGTTGAAGCTATCAAAAGTGATTTTAGAACTGATTGGAAAAGTGGTGAGAGAATTAAAAAACAAATTCTGTGCCAATGGATGGGACCAATTTACTCATTGCTAAATCCAAAGGCCATTGTCGCTAATTCTTCTGGGCCTTTCTGCTGCGTTTGATACTATGGGCCACCTTTTCACCTTCAGAAACACCTCAATCTTGTTCTCTGTGTTTTTTCCTGGCTCACTTCCTAACACTCATCTTCAGCATCTCTCTTTCAAACACTCTTCTTCTCCCGTTCACCTCTCAGTTGGTATATTCTAAGGCTTTTAGACCCTGTCTGTCCTCATTTTACACTACCTCACTTAGAAAACTAATTTTATTCTTTGGCTTTCACTATCACCTGTCTGCTGATGACCCTCAGGTCAAACAGATCCAGGGGGAGCAGCAGTCCCCTTGGTGCAAAACCTGGGGACAGATCCTCCTTTTTTTGTTTCTAACTGGATCGCTGCAGGATTTTGAAAACTCGATCTCCAAAAATTAATTTGTTGTACAGTGCTTAGGCATATGATGGTGTATATAAATCAATAAATAATTTAGTTGCTTGCACCTGCTGTCATTCACTCTTTTTTTCTGTAATTTACTTTAACCTCTCTTTTCGTTTATTCAGTGTCTCTGCCATGGTTTTGTAAAAGAGAGACAACATTTTTAATCTTGCGCAAAGACGGATGATCATCAAGATTGTAAGCTTGCGAGCCGGGCTCTCTCCACCCAATGTCTCGGTTTGTCTTAGTCTGTCAATTCTCGTCTTGTCATACCCCTTGAATATATGTATTGCATTAAGCTCTGCGCAAATTGTTGGCGCTATATAAATAAATAAACGATAATAATAATAATCATCATTTCTTTAGCATAATTCAAGGATTGCTGTTTCTGAACAAACAAAAATATATATTTCTGTAACAAAATCGTCTGGTGCGTGTGCTAACAATTTCTCCCTGGCTGTTATTGTTTCCAGATGCTGAAAAGCAGAGTTAAATCTGGAGTTTACTGATTTACAAGTATACTCAATACTTAAGGTGTTATACTTGACAGCAAATTGTTACTATTATGGGATAACATGATTGGCCGAAGGATTTAAGTTTACTGGGGGAACTTTTATTTTGTAACACCATTTATATGTCAACATTATTCCGTCGCATGCCTCCCAAGAGTTCCTGTTTACAGATAGTGAGCAAGTGAGCAAGCCCAACAATAACGGCAGAAATATAGTTACCGGCATACAGAATTTCCATAGAGTACGACGGGAGTTCATGTGCGGCCCCTATTTCTGTTAAATGTTCTTTATCCGTGGCTGAATGTCTTTTACCCCTTGTCTTGCTTTAATGCGGCCTATACAAATGTGCAGGAGACAAAGCAAATTTCATATTATGGTGTGTCAATAATTAGTAGTTAGCATGGATGTGCTTAATTCTCACAAAGATGCCCTGCGAGGTCACACATGGTAAATGTACATTTTATCAGGAACCTGTGTTGTAAGAATATTTGCACCTTCATTCTACCCTAAAAATGAACTTTAACCAGTCATAAAAATGTTACAAAACCCCAGCCACACCATTGTTTAATCAGGCATTTTAATAATAAGGCACTTTTTGAATATACTGTTGCTGATAACCTCAACATGAGGACCGGGCTGTTTGTAATTCTCCAGACTGGCTATTTATTGAAAAATCTCGCCTTAGTGGCTAATCTGTACTAATGCTGCTCGAGAACTCACTTTGGAAAATATACGAGAATTCATTGGTAGATTGATTTCTATGTCAATTCTCTCCATAATAATTGTTTGTGAACAAATGCACTGCCAAGGGCTACATCTGAGATCTAAATAAATGTCTATGATGGAGTAAATTAATTTCCATTTTCGTCTCTTCTTGTAAGAATTGTGATTCTTCGTTGCTTGCCTTTTATCGTTGAGATCCCGGAACAATTATGAGTTACTGGCC
This sequence comes from Spea bombifrons, assembly GCF_027358695.1. NCBI lineage: Eukaryota > Metazoa > Chordata > Amphibia > Anura > Pelobatidae > Spea > Spea bombifrons. Next base: position 37,941,483 of record NC_071090.1, on the reverse strand, counting down.
TTCCCCCTCTACTGTCAGTGAAGCCCCTGGATTAGGACCAAGAAGGTAAATGTAGGGCTTCTTCTTCTATCTTTAACCAATATACATTCGGGAATGGTAATTTCTTGGGAAGAAATTGGACTTCTGTCACAGAGAACTTTTACAACTTAATTGTATTGCAAGCTCACTCCTCTAACATTTATATGTTACGAATTCTACCCGTATCTGTCTGAAGTGCATGGAGGGTTGGCGATATTAAGTCTTGTGGGCAGGTCCAGCTAAGTGATATAGTTATAAAGCATTTAGTAGACAAAGTCAATTTCCAGTTTAGGGAAAACATCAGTTTGGTTACAGCTGATTTTAACCCCTTAAGGACAATAGGCAGTCCCTGAACCCATTGAAAACAATGCATTTTGAGCCCGTACGGGCTTTGTCATTAAGAGGTTAAACTTTTTCAAACTTTGCTATTTCAGCCTTACTTTACTGCAATTCTATACCTATCTTCTTAAAATCTTGATATACCGGTATTCTCTATTTTGTGAATAATCCCACAATTTTTGCACTGGGAATATTCCTCCAAATTATTCTGTCAAATATTGTGACATATTATTATTTATTCTTTTATTTCCCCACCCACCGCTTCAATTTTAATTGTTGCCTTAGTTTTGAATAATTCTTTCTCCATTCAAGTTGAGATGTATTTCTGTTTTCTAAATTTCTTCTGTTGCAAGCATGGAACATGTATTCAGGGACACATGTGTTCCACATGGTGTAGAAACGGCATGCCAAGTGCAGCCTGCCAGGATGTAGGATGCATTTACACTCCACAATCGAATTCATTAATCAGGTTGGAGATCTCATAGACTCGCCATGATTCATAATTAGATTGTCTGTTTTATTTGCATCCTACATAGTACTGGGCAGCACTTTGCAGGAACAGCATTGGAAACAAGGGATTTCTGATAAAATCTCTTTTGCCGCTACTTGGCATATTTTAATAAAAATAGACTTATCATTTGTTTGATACACTATTATTGCTGTATAGATTTTTTGCTTCTGTTATCTTATCTGATATGAATAGAAGCGTTTGATGGAAATAAAATTTTTTTTGTGAACACGGCATTGTTTTATTGCTTTTTATATTATTTCAAGGTAAAACTTGAAGTACTTTTTCATATGTTCAAAATAAGTCGGAATAATAAGTCAGGAGAATTAATCCAAATATCATCTAGATATAGGATGACAAACTGATTAAGATAGTCTCCAAGGCAGTTATTCAGCAGGTGCATTGTGAAAGCATGGCGGTATATTCATAGTGAACATGTGTTGAAAGCAATCTTCCACTCATCTCCTTGTCGTACCAGGTTGCATGCTCTTTGAAGATCTTGTTTGGAGAACACTGTAGAGCCTTTAAATCTCTTAAAGAGTTCTGACATAAGTAGGACAGGGATTGTCTTATAATTGAATATTTAATGATATTTTCCATGTAGGGTGTGGTATTGTTATTTTGATATTACAATGCATCAGATCAATTATTCATGCATGCCACTCATACTGCATTATTCTGATTAAAGTCTTTGTGCCTCATTCTTTCCTTTAAATGTGTAGTTTTTTGGGGGTTTTTTTTACACTTTTTTCAAATAAATAAAGAACTAAAAATATTACCTTTGTAACTTTTTTGCCCCACCACAAATTGTTTACTAACTTCCAAGTTCCCCACCTTTTTTTCCTGTGGGATAATTTATTCTAGCCTGCAGTCATTAATCACCATAGCTAATTTGAGCAGGTTCACGCCGCACCGGAGTTTAAGGACACGTGCGTTTTCTGGAATTCAGCTGTAGTTTCACCTCTACTCCTCAGCACACATTAGCCCTTCATGGGCATGAATAGGGAAGCAGAGGATCTCAGTCTGTTTTGTATCCAAAAGCCTAAATTTTATTTTTCTTTCTGTGTTTGTTTAGCCATCATTTGGATGTTTCTTATTTAGTGGACCAATCTGTATGTATGTATGTATGTGTGTGTATGTGTGCGTGTATGTGTGTGTATGTGTGCGTGTATGTGTGTTTCTCAAGACCAATATTTCAAAAAACTAGAAATACACTACATGGCCAAAAGTATGTGGACGCCAATGCGCTATGCATTCCAGTAGGTAGCGTTCTCCTGGTGTCAGCCAAACCCAGATTTGGTTATATAGTGCATTTTTTCAATGGTTTGCGTATTATAATAATATGTATACAACTAGCACAGAAATATATTCATATATTTGTTTTAATTTTCAAACCACCTCATATACTTTGGACATTTGTCTAGTTTGGAAATAACAGGGCAAATATTATAAGGTGCCCATCTCTAGCTGCTTAGATTTAATAAGATAGCAATGTAGCTGCAATAGCAATCATGGAAACCAAAAACCACCCTGAAAAGATCTATATTTATGAAAAGTAGACAACCCAGAGTGTTTCACTAGTCATTTTTCCACTTTTTTTTATGCAAGAATTGTTTTCAAAGTTTGTTTCTGATACATATCTCCAATGGTGCTGTGGATTTCTAGTGTAGAACATACAACTGGTAGAAGACACCCTAATTATGTATCATTGTATCCTTTGTACAGCGTTTCCTCAACATGCATAATGCAAATATAGGGTTTTTGCTACATTATGTGCAAATTGTGTTTTATGCCCACTGCCACTGACCAAAATCTTTTAATGTACAAATAAATGCAAATGCACATAAAAACGCAAGGTGTTACTCTAGATTGTAAGCTCGTTTGAGCAGGGCCCTCCTCACCTGTTGTGTCTGTAAGTCGAATTGTTATGTTACATACTACTTGTTATGTCCTGTCCACCCATTGTACAGCGCTATGGCATTTGATGGCGCTATATAAAACAATTAATAATAATAATAACTTTTTGACTCCTTATTCATTGTAATGGAGCCTATGAAACTGTGGGTAAGAAATAAAGAAAGAGATGTGTTCCTGTCTCAGTCTTAATCGTGTCCATTTTGGCATTAGGGTATTTTATTTTGCTTGTTTTCCTGGAAAAAGCATACTTATCTGCTGTTAGGTGTCAAAAGTGTTATGAAGCGCCTGTCAGCAACAAACATTAGTAAAGGAATTTGTGATACATGCAAACGCATGCACTGGTTTCACTCCAGAGATAGTACTCAGGAATGCGTCACACTCAAGTGATCACATTTCCTGCAAAGATAAAGTACTGCTTTAATTCACGCTCCTACAATCTACCCAGCATACCCTCATTCTTGTGACTTTCACCTTAACCTTTCCTTAATTTGCAGATGCACACTGCTAAAATTATAATGCTCGGAGAAGCCAGAGGTTTGCAATTCTGCTCAAATATAGATGCCGGTATTCTGAAAAGTTGAAGTGATTTTAGCTTATACTGATGGATGAGAAACTAATACTAAAAAGAAGGAAAGGTCAATGAATTAGCACAGTCAATGAAATTCTAGAACAAAACTCTAAAGACAATCTTCTTTTACTGAACAATACTGTAAAAAATGTTCTATATCAGTTAACAAAAGTATGCCTGATCCTTATGAAGCTTTACAGGTTTAAGAGAAAGTCAAGTTCATATTCTCATACCCCCATTGTCATTCTTAGCACATTCTATCCTAATACATTTTACAAATTCCATGACTAAATTGTGTTAACATGTATTTATGTAGTTGAGGCTCATGTTGAATGATTTAAAATTCCAGACTCTCTAGCACAGCTTACTGGCTTTCAACGACACAATTTTCAATATGTCATTTTCAGTGGCGTCGCTACAGGGGGGGCAAGAGTTGCCCCCCTAGGTTAATCCTTGCCCCCCCTGTTGCCCCCCTGCCGAATTTGGAATAAAGTCGCAATGCAACTTTAAATCCCGTCTTTTTTTGAATTATTATTATTTATTTATTTTTTTACGCGGAGGAGAGAGAGGGTGCAGCCCGCGTAAGATCGGCAGCCAGGGCAACTGATCTTACGCGGGCCGCACCTCGAGCCCTGCTACTTACCTGTGGGAGGGTCTTCTGTACTGCATAGAGGAAGCGGAACCTAGCAGAGTTCACGTGACATCACATGACTCTGCTCCAGTCCTGGTTCCTCTGTGCAGTACCAAAGAACGCAGAGGGAGGCCGCGCCCTCTGCTGAAGTCTGTGAGCGGCGTCGAGGAGCTGCAGTGCAGGTAAGGGGGTGGGGAGGGTTTTTGAATGAGTATGCATGATTGAGGGGATTGATCTGTGAATGAATGAGTATATGAATGAATGAGTGTGTGTGTGATAGCATGGATGTGTAAGTGCTGGAACCTTGGCATGATGGGACTGTGATTGCTGTTAGCAATCACACTCCTATCATGCCAAGTCAGCCAGTACATGCTGAAACCTAGCTAGCTGCCCCCCTTGTGTATTGATGCTGCCAGCAGTATGGGGTCTGCACATCACTTACAGCCACCCTGTACCAGCATGTACTGGCTGACTTGGCATGATAGGAGTGTGATTGCTAACAGCAATCACAGTCCCATCATGCCTAGGTTCCAGCATTTACTGGTTGGATGTGTAAGTGCTGGAACCTAGGCATGATGGGACTTTGATTGCCGTTAGCAATCACACTCCTATCATGCCAAGTCAGCCAGTACATGCTGAAACCTAGCTAGCTGCCCCCCTTGTGTATTGATGCTGCCAGCAGTATGGGGTCTACACCACTTACAGCCACCCTGTACCAGCATGTACTGGCTGACCTGGCATGATAGGAGTGTGATTGCTAACAGCAAGCACAGTCCCATCATGCCTAGGTACCAGCATTTACTGGTTGCCTTGGTATGATAAGAGTGTGATTGCTGTGTGGGGAGTGTGGATGTCAGGGCTGGCTTTGGGGTGTGCAACCTGTGATCTATGCCTGTAATTTAGGGGGTTTTAAATATACCTTTTAATGATGTGTTTTTATGTGAATTTTGCTTTATTCTGTAGATCCATATCTATATATTTCCATACATTATTTATGTATACCTGCAAATACAGTGTTTGTATGTCTTATTCAGTTGATTAATACCTGCAATGCTGTTTCCATGTATTTATTTGATCTATACCTGCAATGCTACATTTCATATATTATTATTATTGTATACCTGCAAATACAGGATTTGTATGTCTGATTCTGTTTATTTGATATATACCTTCAGTGCTGAGATCACAAGTGAATTTCAGTTGATCTATACATGCAAAGCTTGGTTTGTGTGTTAATGTGTGGAGCTATACCTGCTATCATTATATTAATATATATGGGCAGCAGGGGCATCAATACACAAGGGGCAAAAACACTAAGGGGGATATAAACGACAATGCAGTGTGAAAAATCCATCCTGATGTAGACGTCTGTGACGTAGATTGTGTCCTGCTGTTTGTGTGTTTTTGGTTATCAGTGTAGCAGAGACTGTCCTCGGTTGTGTGTGTATAGGTGTTGGTGTGGCAGAGCCTGTCCTGGTGTGTGTTTGGGTGTTGGTGTGGCAGAGATTGTCCTAGGGTGTGTGTTTGGGTGTCAGTGTGTCAGAGCCTGTCCTGGTGTGTGTGTGTTTGGATGTGGGTGTGACAGAGCCTATCCTGATGTGTGTGGGTGTCTGTGTGGCAGAGCCTGTCCTGGTGTGTGTGTCTGGGTGTCGGTGTGACAGAGCCTGTCCTGGTGTGTGTATCTGGGTATCGGTGTGATAGAGCCCGTGTTGGTGTGTGTGTTTGGTCATCTGTTTCCTGGCACTTAACTTACAGTAGGAATTATTTAATTTATATTTATCCAGAGATAAAATGCCCTCCTGAAGTTGTAGTGACTTCTGGGGACAAAACGTTCAAGGCCCTGAAATCATTTAGTGGAAAAGTTATGTATTGTGTTATAATATTTATTTCAAGGATTAGTCGCACTCAATTGTGGCTTCAGGCTTCCCATGTTGAATGATCAAGTATTATTTTAGCCCAATAACAAAAGTATAATTCCATAGCACATTACTTTTGGAAATTATGAATGCCCCCCCCAGTTTGACTGTGGTATCTTGTGTGCCCCCCCTATATATTGTTTCTAGAGTCGCCACTGGTCATTTTGATATCCATGTGTGGCATCCATAACAGCGGGATATGTAGGTGAGTTTTTGTGGAATCCCCGATTTAACCACATTTTACAAATAGCCACCCCTCTCAGCTTTCTTGTTGAAGAAGGGCTTTGTGTACTTGACCCTTTTTGCATGTTATGTGTACAACTACAACTACAAACTGGATTAGTGCGTAAAATACAAGTGTCTAGCTGAGCTGAGAAGTCACATTACATGGGGTAAGTCTCCAGGAAGGAACATCTCAACCTTTCCTAATTGTACTATTGTAGATAAAAAAAAATATACCGTATTGGCTCGAATATAGGCCGCACTTTTTCCCCCCACTTTAAGTCTTTAAAGTGGGGGTGCGGCCTATATTCGGGGTCTAGCGCAGTCCCGGGCGCCGGGCAGGCAGCGGGGTTAGGATACAGATCCCCTGCAGTGGTGCAGGGGACCTACATCCTACTCCCCGATACGCTCAGACAGCCTCCCCTGCCAGCACTTCCCACGGCGGGGGTGCCGGCACGGGAGGTTGTCTAAGCGCATTGTGCGGACCGCCCCCCCCCCGGACTTACCGGAGCAGACTCCCGGGTGTCTTGCGGGGCCGGCGGGGGATGTCTACGCAATACGCGTATACAACTTCCGGTGCCGGCACATCCAGTGCCGGCACCGGAAGTTGTATTGCGTAGATGTCCCCCGCCGGCCCCACAAGACACCCGGGAGTCTGCTCCGGTAAGTCCGGGGGGGGGCAGAGGAGGACAGTGGTAGCATATCTCGGGGAGGGAGGACAGTGGTAGCATATCTCGGGGAGGGAGGACAGTGGTAGCATATCTCGGGGAGGGAGGACAGTGGCAGCGTATCTCGGGGAGGGAGGACAGTGGCAGCATATCTCGGGGGGGCGGGGGGGGACAGAGTGGCAGCATGTTTTTTTGGTGCTTTTTTAAAGAAAAAAACTTTTACGGGGGCGGCCTATATCCGAGCCAATACCGGCTTGTAACACTGAAGACACTTATAATAAAGGTTGCCAAATGCAAAATGAGAAAAAAATGTCCTTGTTGTTTAGTTTAATTCTTGACAGAATTTATATCGTATAGACGTCATACTGTGATAACATAACCCAGTAGTCACAGGCATAATTTATATATACAGTGATAAAACCAGTACACCTATTTTTTTTAAACGCTCATACATCTGTAAGTACTGTGACATCAGAAGACATATTAAACAGTAACCATTGCAAAAACTGTATAAAACATTAACTAGTTCAGGGGTGTTTTTTCCATTTTTAGTTTTCACAAATGTTAAGACTGCAGCCCTGATACGGTCAATGAAAGATGAAGTATATGGCTGAGATCAACTGTAGCTTTAGCTGAGATCAGCTGTAATATCTGTGAGGGGGAAACGCTTTGTCCTCTAGGCTTAAGGCTGCGAATGCAGTAAAGCCTATGGTTGTTTTAGCAACCCCCAGAGAATGGTTCCATCTGGATCATAGTGTTTTTGGTGGGGTACACCAAGCAATCGCTTAGTCTAGCAGGTCATAAATACATTTGTATAATGTCAACCATAAGATGGAGCCTCACAGAACTTTATACATTTTTGCCCCTCCCCAGCACTTTTTTCCTTTTGTGGCATATTTGTAACAATTTATGAATGAATGAGCTTGTTTAGAGCTCTGACACAGATTTGTACATTGGAATCTGGTCCCTGAAGACTGGTGGACTGTCATTTGGGCTTCTATCTCCCCTTGGAGACTTAAGTTGCTGCTCTCCTGGTGGGGCGAAGGGGGTTGCATATAACCACATTGAGAGTGCCGCCTCAGAAGGGCAAGATTTGACACAGCAGTCCACTGTGAAGATACATGGTCTCCTCAAGCATGACACAATGGGCTTCAAAAAGAGTAGAAGTCACATCAGCTTTTGGGACCTCAGGAAGGATTGTCCACAGTGGCATTCTAAAGAATGTGAAAAGGCAGTGCAGGGGAGTGCTGGCATCTCCTGGTCGGGGAAGGTAAGACGCACCAGCAAACAAAGATCACACTAGCATGCACTTACACATGCATATTTGCAAAGATCTGTACATATGTTTGTTCCCAAACTCAAATTCTTTTGAATCATTTGAGTGCAGTGCGTTGTACATTTTTCCCCTCGGGAGACCGGGGCACTTTTTGCAGTTTTGCTATAGAAGTCTGTTCGCTAAGAAGCCAAGTGATCAGTTAAGGGTTAACTAAGCTAACGAAAATCGACTCCAAGCAGTGCCTCCTCCCCAACTCCCTTTCCATGTCCAGTTAAAGCAGTAAAAACATTTTTTTGGACAGCCCATTTCCTTGGGCTGGAAATTGAGGCCTTTTATGTGTTGTGGGTGGCACCCTTTGGTTGCCAACATCATGACACCCAAATAGTGCTTGGATGGACCTCATACCCCTACCTTGGGACTAAGGGGTATTTAGAGTTTTTATCGCATTTTTTATTTTAACTCCCTTAATTATACAGGGTAAGGATGGAGTAAGAGAGGTCTGGTATGGGGACATTGTACAGAGACACCAGCCTGGCGTTGGTTAAAGGCTGGAAAACGAACCCATTGCTACTTTGTCCTGTCCTCTTTGTTTGCAGACTGCATAAATTAAATCTTCAAGTAAAAGTGATCACCACATCAAGAGAAAGAAATAAGAGAAAATGACCTCTCTCTACATAGATGTCTTCTGCGGAGAAATCCAGAGCACTTATCCAGACTTTGGGAACGTTTCTGGCGCAAAGGTAAACTGTAAGATGTCAAAGACCATGCTCTCCAGTCACTGGGACCTCTCATCTCACTCGCTGCCTTTAACCATTGCTACAGACAATCAAAATCCTCTGGGTCTGGTTTGGCAAAGATGGTGGAGTGCTATAAACCTAACAAGGAAGATTGAATAAAGTCAAATAGAAGATTGGACTGTGGAGCCTCAGAAACTTTACCATCTATTCTGGTTCTGCACATTTTTTTTTCCAGTGCTGCTTGCTGACGACACAAAGATTTTCTTGATGTTCCTGAAGGGATAAGCCAAATGGCAAATGATTTAGATAAAATGGAAAAATGGTCAGAGCTGTGGCAACTGGCATTTAATGTGGATAAATGCAAAGTAATGCATCCAGGGCATAAAAACCCAACGGCAGCATATAGAATATTTGATACTGTCCTAACCTCAACATCTGAGGAAAGGGAATTGAGAATAATTATTTCAGAAGACTTCATGGATTGCAGAATAAAACTAACCAGGATCTTAACATATATAGCTGGGAACAAAGACGTGACAGAAGGGATATGATAGAAACATGTAAATACAAAAAAAGTATCAATGCTGTAAAAAACTACCACAACAATAGTTTAGACATAGTCTTAAAGTAGAGAGGCAAAGGTTTAAAAGTAATATCAGAAAAGTATATGCATGGAATAGCCTTCTAACAGAAACAGTCGGAGTTAATAGCAGCAATACAGTTTTAGCATGCATGGGATATGCATAAGGCTATCCTAGATGTAAAATAAGGCCAGGGGCTAAGGAAAGAATTTAGAAATTGGGCAGACTAGGTGGGCCAAATGGTTCTTAACTGCCGACACATTCTGTGTTTCTATGTTACTAATGTATGAGTATTATTTGACTGTTCACACATGTTATGTTGGGATCAGGCCCGGACTGGCCATCGGGCACACCGGGCATTTGCCCGGTGGGCCGGGCCACAGCAGGGCCGCATTGACTTAGGGGCTGATGGAGCTGCAGCTCCAGGCCCCTACCCTAGCTACGGCCGCATTAACGCAGGGCATAAGGGGCACCTGCCCCTTAATCCCGCCGCGACTGCGACCGGGTCCGCCACTCTAAGGGGCCGGGAAGTTTCCACCAAGGCCGGCCTTACGGGTCTGCAGCCGCACAGGGTTTAAATTAAAACATCGGGGGTTTTTTTTAACTTTATTTAACATCCTCCATGTTAAATAAAGTTTTTTTTAACTTTATTTAACATGGAGGATGTTAAATAAAGTTGACCCCCCCCCGATGTTTTAATTTAAACCCTGTGCGGCCGCAGACCCCTAAGGCCGGCCCTGGTGGGGGCTTCCCGGCCTCTTAGAGCAGGGTGCCACACTCCAGGGGGCGCAACGGGGGGGCGGTCCGCACCGGGTGCCGCTCATCAGGGGGTGCCAACTTGCAGCACCCGGCACCCCTCCAGAGACGGACAGTAATGTCCGCCGCTGGAGGAGCAGGCTCGCAAGGAAGCGGCATCGGAGGTCTTTAACAGACCTCCGGTTCCCTTGAGTGATTTTAAGCCGGGTTCAATGCGGCCATATAGGACCAGTCAGTCCAGTCCTGACTGGACCTGTTTTAAGGTCAATCCTGCCCTGGCACAGGCGCGGTCGCAGTTGCTGCTTGCTCCGGCAACAAGGTAAGTAGGGTGAGGGGGGTGCAGTGAGAAGGGGCAGAGGGGGGTTAGATAGTGAGAAAGGGGGAGAGGGGATAGATAGAGGCGGTACATATTGAGAAGTGGGGAAGGGGGTTACATAGTGAAAAGGGGGAACATTGTGAGAAGGGGCAGATAAGATGAAGAGAGGGGGTAGTGTGAATGCGTATGAGAATGAATGAATAAATGTGTGGATGAATTGTGTGAATGCGTATGACAATTAATGAATTCATGTGAGGATGAATTGCTTGAATGATTTGTGAGACTGCATTAATGAATGTGTTAATGATTTGTGTGAATGATTAAATGCAAAGATGGTACGGGTGGGCTTTAACAATAAATAAATAAATAAATAAATAAATATGGGCTGCTCAGGCTTAAATGCCCGGGCCTATTTTTTGTCCCAGTCCGGGCCTGGTTGGGATATACTGTTTGATTTTTTGAAGGAACAAATCCAAGGGGAGAGTCAGATATGCACTGAAAGGGCATCAGGGCAAAGCACAAAAAAATATAATTGAAAGAGTGGAGGCATCAGGTAGGAGTGTATCTGGAGATTTGATTGCGGTACATGTTTTTCTTATTTTCAGACTTCCAGTTCACGGTTGGTGATTGGTCTACATAGAAGAAACTATGTTATGGTTCTTGGAGGAAAATTATTTGGATAATGTCGACTGTGCTGTAATGATAGTATGTTTATTTGGTTACATGAGACATAAACAAACTGTCCACTAGATGGCAAGTGTGCTTCAAATACACATAATATACATTAGGATTGACTTCCACTAATTGGTAATATCAATAGGTGACAAAAAACCCATGCTGGTACATTATAGACAGGTTTTTCAGAATTACAAACAGGAAATATTTAGAGGACCAATAAATATAAGAAATTTTAACTGTGTCATGGTATTGTTGCAATATTTATCGCTACAATAGGTTTCTCCACTCTCTTACTGAAATATTGAAATGTTAGTCTTCCCAAGTCCCAGAATCAGCATATTGGATGACCAGTGAAAATAAATTTCAAAGGGGCCACAATAAGTCCCCAGGAATTATTTCCCCCACACCTAATCTGCATAAACAGCAGCTTGCGCTGTATTGTCAATGCTAGGTCACACATCAAAAAGACCATTAGCCAATGTAACTTTTTGTATGTAATTCGTTTTTATTTTAAGGTATAGCAATGGTGGCTTCTCCACTCTAAGACATAGGTAGCTGGACTCACCTGTCCTTGCATGCATCTCATGCCATAGGCGCCTCACCTAGCTAAATCCAAATATACCCTAATTTTAGGGCAGGCACATTGCAGTCAAGGTTAACATGCAGAGGTCAGTGTCCTGGAGATCAAACAAGGGGAAAACAGATGTTTTCTTTCCAGAATGCAGATTGTGGGTTATTAATGGGAAAAGTTGTATTTCCTGAGCAGGTTTTTACTGATCGTCTAACCTTAGAATAAGCCAGGTCTGGCAGAACAACGTATGGAATTCGGAGAATAGTGGGAAAAATGATGACATCTATGGGAATAGGTGACGACAGTCAATAAATGATAGAAATAATGCCAGGGAACGTATGTCAAATTGAGGAAAGATCAGAAATGAGATGCATTGGTTTCTGCACCACATATGATACAATATGCCTGTGCAAATTAACGTAAGGCTGGGAGCACAAAAATCATCCCCGTTACCCTCGTCTATTGCACGGAACTCCCTTTGTATAGTCCTGTTTATTAAATTCAAAAGCTATTTTATCTATACCTTTCTGTTCATACATATCATGAACAAGTATTTCAGACTGTGTAAAAATAGAGTCAGTACCTTTTATTAGGCCAACACAAAAAAGTGGAATGAAGAAGAGACTTAAAAAAAGACATCTAAGGTCCTAAAGACGTATGTAGCCTTTTATTCGGCTGTCAACTTCAACGAAAGACTCCATTTTTGCTTGGGCTAATATAGCTATATCAATTTTCCTTATGAAACGGTACCAAAGGGAGAAATGTTTTGTTTTCTTACACAGCGTTAATGAGAGTTTTTTTGTTATGCATTTAAGATGAAAGCAATAATAGCTTGAGAGAGCATTAAGACCCTTAGGCAGTTGCCAGACATGTCCCGGTGTTTCCCCACAAGGAGAGGGGTTACTAGATCAGCTGTCTAGAAGAGATGATCCCATCAGAATAAAGATATCTTGTAGGGCCATCCACCCACTGAATCTGGCTTCTTACACGCCCAGGATACAAGCAGACAATGCAAAAGGAAGGAACAAAATGAATCAGAGGTAGAAAACAGAAGGCTAGGAGAAGGACGAGAAGGACCATGGGGAGGATTAAAATGAAGGAAAAGGTTTTTTAGCAGGTTCCTAGAAATAAAAAGGGGACACCTCCTTCCCAGTCAGGAGCACCAAAGATCAGACGGCTTATGGAAGCAATCACTCTTTTGCTCATTATTCTGCAAGCGAACACCTTCCTGCATCCTTACAAAGGAAAACAATAACAGAAAAATATCCCACTGAGATAATCATTTACCCTGAGTGAAAAGGTCCATTGTTTTATAATTCACTAAAATAACTGCTGCATTAACATTTCCAGGGCCTTATTTTTCCATAATACATGGAAGGGTAAGAATAGTGAAAACTAATAATGTTATCACATAGTTTACAGGGTTTTTTTTATAGTTTATAGTCATTCCTATCCTCTTTTCTCTGCGACTGTGAGAAAATCCTAAGGAACCCACTCTTCCTTATTTTACAAACTTGACCATATGATAAGATTATGAGACCTAATACTATTTATTATTTCATTTCCTATGTCAATTTTTTGTTCTCTGTTTGTTATGACAAATCATTCAGGCTGTCCAGGATTGCATGTGTATTGCAAAAAATATGTGAACTTTGGAAAGGGAGGAAGAAAAATCTAGTTTCTCTAGTACTATTTATTTACAGTGACATTTACTACATAGAAACTTGTTATATAATATTGCTGTGTGGCGCAGAGCTTGTAGGTACGTACTTTAATATGCATTCTTCCAAAATGCACACGTTTTAAAGGGAGTTGGGGAAATAGAATTTTGTTTCATTTCTGCCATCCCTGCTTCAATATGCATGGTTGTTGAGGCTTAATTGCAGGCATACAAGCCTTGAAAAGAACTACCAAGAAGAGTTGAGCTGGGGTGCAAGTCTGCTAATGCTTCAGCAGTGTATTTACCTATACTGCCTATTTCCACTGAAGTGAAGTAACTCCTCCCAAAAAGAACAAATACCAAAATTGACACTTATGTACATTATAAAAGAGATATACAGCAAGTAAGGACTTGACAGGGCAATAAACAACAGTCTTGTATTCAACAGTTCCCATTTTCTTTGGTAATGCTTATTAGTGGAGGTAAGGGCTATATATATATATATAAATATATTACATATACTATGTAATATATAAAAGGTATGCTCCTACTTACAGTCTTTACTGATAAAGATGGGCGTGTGTATAAAAAGTTATTCTGGTACAAAGTTTTAAAATTGGTCTTATCGCTATAGCAACCTATGAAATGGTTCAATCATCGTGGACGTTACATTGGTTGCTATGACTATAAGACACATTTTAACCATTGCATTAGAATATTTATTATACATAACCTCCAACCTCTTAGAAGCCAGCAGTTGCTTGTAAACATTTTGTAAACAAGTACGTGTAAACATATACCTTTGTAAATATCTTTCCCATTCTGGATGCCAGGACTTGCAGTACTTGGTGCGGCCACAAGAGGTCCCCTATTACCTGGATCCATAGCACTAAATTAAAATTCCTAACAGGCCATGTTTCTACTGAGCAAGAGTTAGTAGAAGAGGATGCATATTTGTAAACAGAGCTAACCTGTTGTGTTGTCCTGTCATTGTAACGTGTTGTGTTGCCTCAAGTGCATGATTTCTCTAATTCACATGTTTCTAAGGACAGTTTAGGTGTTTTTAAGTTCAATTCTTGAAGGCATAATCCTCACTGACTCACCCTATTGTTTCTATAAGGCCCAATACTTCATAAAGTAGTAATGTGTCCCATCAGGTTTTATTTAACTATTTGCAAATTAGATATTTTGTTTAAAAATGTAATAAAATATCAAGTTGTATGCCAAATTATTATATTTTATCTATATAGTGCCAAGAATGTATGCAGCATTTTTTATAATACATACACTTAAAGTTTATTACCGGCGTCCGTAAATTGTTTTCCATTATTATACAATTTAAATGGACTCTTTCATGGACAGATACTTAAAATAATTTACTTTATCTTTATTGATGATAAACGAAATGTTGATAAAACATTAACTGACCTTTCATGTCAAGTAAATATAATCTTTTCTTAATGTTTAACCACATAAAACCAACACAGGATTTTTTTATTAGGGTCCATCATATCATCCTATCAGTGCTGTCACTTGTGTCACGTGACAATGAATCAGTCCCCCAAAATCGTGAACAAGGCAAAACGTTGCAGAATTATTTGTGCAAATGGTTTAGGCACGCAGCAGCAAAAGGAATGATGTTTCTAAGGCAGTATTTGGTAATGAAAGTCTTATGTTTGGCAGAATCGGTGGAACATCTTTAAGCAGAATAAATTGTTAGTTTGTAGGTCAAATTGAGAGATTTAATAAGAGCTGTTATAATATAGAATTGTAAACAACACATTAGAATGGCATGCAGGTGCGCAGCATTCACCCAAAGTTTTATTGTATTTAGAGGAGGCATGCCAGCAACCAGTAATGACCTTTGCTTTCATACTCCAGCACTCCATAAGGTTGACCTCTCTTATACATCATCTTTCTTTGTTTATAATGAAAAACTGATTCGTTTTGTTGATAACAACCCCAGAAATGCAGTTCAGCAAAAGCACATGGAGTATTTGACTCAATTTAATGAGGATAAATGATTGAGAAACAATTATCTCTAGATTGTAAGCTTTTGAGCAGGGCTATCTTTACCTAATGCATCAGTTTACCTAAGTCTATAGTTTCTAGTGTCGAATATATGTATTAAAAGAAGTGCTGTGTATTTTTTTGGGTGCTATATAAATAAAAGATAATAATTTCTGAAAGGAATGGTAAATTTAATTTTGTAGTTACCAGCCATCAGCAGGGCGAATATTTATTCGCTGTGGGTCAGAAGTCATTTACCGTACATGAATGGATAGGGGTCATCATCTTCTCCCCAGCATGTACAACGATTTACTCATCAATGAGTAAAACTAATTTCTTTTAATATAACGAGCACCTGCTATCGAGTGAGAGTACCAAAACTCTTTGTTTATTCACTTATGGGAAAGACAGATGGTCTTATTGGTTGGTTCTGAATACAAGGGAAGAAAACCATTAGCCGGAATTTAACATCTAGCTAAGATCTGCTTTCTTGTTGGAACGAAGCCCCTTGATAGTTGCTAATAGTTTTTATTCTGTTATAGTAATTAACATGCTGTATATGAGTAGGGTATCTACTAATTACGTACACACTAATTTTTATGTTCCTTTTCCTCTTGACGATAATATTTTGGTACAAGAGTCTTAGTTTTGAAATGTATTTTACCTCTAGGAATGCCAATATGACAGAATGACTGTCCCGCATATAAGCTTCTCGGTTTCTGATGCATGATCAGGTCCTCTTATTATTTGGAATGATTAATTAGTCCAGGTGTGACGTTACATTCACGCGCTAAATGATCAGTGTTAAATGTAAAAAATGTAATTAGCAACTTGGCTAACTCTGACATGGGCATAAAATGAAGTTATAACACCAGGAGGGTGTGAGATGGCAGTCAGAGATCTACTTAAAGGAAAATGATACTCCCAAAATAAGTGAGATGTTATTACATTTCATCCCAATGCTCTGTCTATAATATGTTTTACATTCTATAAGCATAAGATCTATAAGCATCTACTGTAGATGCTAAATAAGTGATTTTTTTAATTCTAGGTTTGAAGACCTATATTATTCTAAGGGCACATTATGTTTGTTAAATCCTCACAAAGCAGTGTCTCTAAATGTTGTTTTAGCTTTTTTTATGACAATACCCCTCAGGCAAACCCAGCAAGGAAGTAGGGAGTTAAAAGAAGGTGCTGTCTACTTTTCTTGGTGATATGTGCTTTTTCAAATACCTTTCATGACAATAGGTGAATAAGGGCTTCTCACTTGCTTTTGACGTATCCTGTAGAGAACATGCCTCAGGTGACTCACGGGGTCTATTCACTAATTTTCCTGTTGTTAACAGATATAACTTGACCACGAGACAATGCAGGAGCCTGCATGGTGAAATTATTCAAGTTGCAGCTGAGTTCATGCTGGTTGACATAGTGAGTTCATGTAATTTTGGAGTGGACAATAAGGACCCCCTGTTAGCCAGAAGAAAGCAAGCATAGGGCACCTTGGTGGGACACTACTACTAACGAGACACACAGCATTACTGTGCAAAGGATCATGAGGTGGCTACTGTTCTTCAAGGTCTGATTATAGGGACCTGATGTTAATATAAAAGACGTTGTTTTATAGTATTTTTATGATTTGAGTTAATTGGGTAAAAGTTAGGTTACCCAGGCAAATATGGTGCGTAGCCTTGCTAGCACATCCTAAAACACTTGTCCAATGTGACACCAAATATAATATATATACAGGAACAAAAATTATCTTTAGGAAAATAGATTATTAGATAACCAAGGTTTTTTTCATAGGGGATTGAACAAAAAACAAAACTATTAAGAAATATTGTGCAATTTATCAGTTTATATTTTAGGAACCTTCAATTTATCAGATCATTTATTAATATGTAGCGGCATTGATGGTGCTATATTAAATATACCTTAAGAGGCATTAGGAAACATTAGGACTACTGTCCATTTAATGAAAGAAATGTAGCAGTATGACACAGATTTTACATATATAGGTTTACATATATATTATATACAAGAGGTTAGACGTAAACCATTGATGCCACAGGAAATAGAACCTAGTCCTTATAGGTATTAATGAGACTTTTTGCACTCTGAGCCAAACTCTTCTTTGTTTGATCACTGAGGTGATTAAAAGCATCCCTAATGACTAAGACTGACAGGTTTTACATTCTTCCTTAGAGATCCTTCAGATTAAACAGAGGAAAGGTGTGAAGAGGAGACAGAATGAGGGATTTAAACCATTAAACTCCCCACACATTAGGTGTTAAATAAATAGTCATCCTTTCTGAGTTGAGTGGTACTACAAAAACATGGCTGTGAGGTGGAAGGTCACAACACAAACATTGCATCTCCTCTTACAATCCCCCTACCAATACTACCCTCAGGTGCTTGAGGCACTAAACGGGATCTTTTACACAGAAAACAAGTTAATTGTCCCAAATGGCTCCAGAGTAACAACACTAACATGCAAGAACGCAAACATAGTCTGAGACTCTCATATCATTCTTAGTTAGCCAAAGAACCAGGGGGCATTAAGGGCCTTGTGTTTGCAGCTGATAAAATAAGTCCCACTGCATCCCAACAACAAACAATGATAATAGATCAGGGGACAGATTAATACTCTGTGGACATTTCCTGACAGGAGTTCCATGGGCATGAATAACCAAGGTACCCAAGGCCAAACACCTATAATTTGTCAACGGCACTAATTTGTTCCTTGTTGCAAGGCTAGGGATCCTCTGGGATTACTGTTACTGTTGACTACAATCCCCATGATGCACATCGTAGACCACAACAACTAGAGTTGCAGAGGCTACAAATCCCTTAATTGTGGTGCCCAAGCCCTATAGAATGTTGTCATTGTATGTATAAGGACACATGTGCATTTGGTCAATGTACAAGCCAACTGCTTTTATTGTTGTCCAAGGTTTTTTTTTTAATCATAAGTCTTTATTTATGAAAAACAAAATAAGGTTTATTCACTTTTCATTATGAAGGACCAATACTAGCAAGCTTTCAAAACAGCAGAGGTATATGTCAAATTGGCATTTGTATATACAATTGAAAGAAAATGTATACATCTACATATTAAGACAACTATTATGTATCTTTTGAATGATATATTTTTGATTAACTAACACATAACAGTGAATATAGGCAAAAACAAAAGAGATGACAAATTAGATACATTACAACAATCCTAACTATTTAATACAGCCTTTGGTCTTAATGCATTTTAACATCGCAACAGCAGGACAATTGCTGGGAAACATCACATGATGGCTTTTACATAACATGTTGTATCATCTGAATCCTATAACACGCTCAAGAAATTAGTAAAAATAGAACAGAAAATAACTTCTTAAGACTTTTGGTATTTTGTGTCATTAAACATTTGTTTAAAATCAGATGAATAATCTGTTTAAATTCATTTCCAAAACATGAAAATGTATGTTTTCTCTTTGTTGAGTAACAAGTACAGCAAACACATGTTATGTCCCTAGACTTGTGTTCACAAATTTCTGATAAAACATATCTTTAGTTACAGATATGGCTGTTGGCTTGGTGTATTATGGTGAGAGTGATAGAATGATCAGAGAAACCAATATATATATATAATTAAAGGAAAAACATATTTTGTATGTTTGCCCACTGACAAAGACATGATCAGTCTATAATTTTAATGGTAGGTTGGGAATTGTTGGCAATCACAGAGGTCAGACGTTTCTCGTAGACTCTAGGCCACTCCAGGACCTTAATCTGCTTCTTCTTGAGCCACTCCTTTGTTGTCTTGGCTGTGTGTTTTGGGTCACTGTCATGCTGGAATACCCATCCACGACCCATTTTCAATGCCCTGGCTCAGGGATGGAGGTTTTTTTTATGGTACATAGCCCCATCCATCGTCCCTTTGATGCGATGAAGTTGTCCTGCCCCTTAGCAGAAAAACACCCCCAAAGTATAATGTTTCCACCTCTATGTTTGATGGTGGAGATGGTGTTCTTAGGGTCATAGGCAGCATTCCTCCTCCTCCAAACACAGCGAGTTGAGTTGATGCCAAATAGCTTGATTTCGGTCTCATCTGACCACAACACTTTCACCCAGTTCTCCTCTGAATCATTCAAATGTTCAATGGCAAACTTCAGACTGTACATGTGCTTTCTTGAGCAGGGGGACCTTGCGGGCACTGTAGGATTTCAGTCCTTCACGGCGTAGCGTGTCACCAATTTTTTTCTTGGGTGCTATGGTCCTATTGGTTTGACATCATTGACAAGATCCTCCTGTGTAGTTCTGGGCTAATCCTTACTGTTCTCATGATCATTGAAACTCCACGAGGTGAGATTTTGCATGGAGCCCCAGACCGAGGGAGATTGACAGTTATTTTGTGTTTCTTCTATTTGCGAATAATTGCACCAACTCTTGTCGCCTTCTCACTAAGATGCTTGGGGGTGGTCTTGTAGCCCATTCCAGCCTTGTGTAGGCCTACAATCTTGTCCCTGACATCCTTGGACAGCTCTTTGGTCTTGGCCATGGTGGAGAGTTTGGAATCTGATTGATTGATTGCTTCTGTGGACAGGTGTCTTTTATACAGGTAACAAACTGAGATTAGGAGCACTCCTTTTAAGAGAGTGCTCCTAATCTCAGTTCATTACCTGTATAAAAGACACCTGGGAGCCAGACATCTTGCTGATTGATAGGGGATGAAATACTTATTTCACCGAGTTAAATGCAAATTAATTTATAATTTATTTGAAATGCGTTATTCTGGATTTTTTTGTTGTTATTCTGTTTCTCACTGTTCACTGTCTTTGTCAGTGGGAAAAATCACAAGGGGATCAAATAATTTTTACCTTCACTGTATATATATATATATATATATATATATATATGGAATTTGTGTTTATTTTCTAACTTAACCACTCAAGTGCTAGAGGGGATATCACCAATTAGAAAATGGTTAATTGTTACATTTTACAAAAGATGTTTTAACCCAAAATCACAATTAAAAAGAACAATCTTGAATGATTTATAGTTTTGCTTTGTAGTGACTAATCTGTAAACAAGATCCCCCAAAGACTAAAACTAGTTTCGCCCAGGATAGCTGGTTCCAGAGCCTTTTGCAGACAATTCAGTAGCACTGCTGTTATCTGAACAAACATTAAGAACATAATCCCCAATCATTACAAAGGGAAGAGAACAATATAAGTTAAGATAACCACTAACCAGTTTCTGCTACCGTCTGAAAATGAGAAATATCATGGATGTGTTAAGTGTCATCATCTCCCCATCAAATGCAATTGTGAGGCACATGATGATGAATCCTCCCTTAATCAAGAGGGGAGCAACTGAGGCACTATAGAGCTGTAGCGTTATATGCTCAGTATGCCTGGGCCCTAGAATCATTTTTGTTTTCTTCAGCTGACCCAGGGTAGTGCACCAGCTTACCTCCGCAGTAATTCTATTAAACACAGTCTCCAAAAAAGACTTAAACCAGACCCAAAACAGGGAGCATTATATTACCCAACCAATGCTGGCATTTATTAGAATCAAAATTTGGAATTAAAATTCAACTGGTTCTTCCGCAGTGACACCTAATCTCACCGCTAATACTGCAAATGATAAACTATTGACATTATGCACTGTAACCTTAACCATAAAGACTATTTTCAGTTGTTATTATACTCTCATATTATATTTTAATAATTAAAAAAAGAGCTCTATTGAGCCGGGGCACAGTGCACAATAGGATAGTAATAGTAGTCTTTACTTTAAACCTGTTTACACAAAAAATTGAAGGGTGCCAATATTCCTGGCATCGCATGTTATCCCTGACCAGACTAGATGTTTTTGCTTGAAACAAACACCAAAGGCTTTGTGTGGAAAGTAATGATAAGGGAACACTGATAATGGGTATTGATCAGCTTTCCTAAGATTTCCATTGTCCTGGACGTGACTGAAGATAACGGAAGAGGTCTATATAAATGTAGATGTCTGTGGTTAGTCCAGTCAGCAAGTGATCATACAGTCAGCAAGTCAACCTTTCAAATGGGGATGGAGAATATGCTTTCACTTCAGGAGAATTCTGGATCCATGGTGCTCCTAACCAACAAAACCACTGTAAGTATCATCCACAACTGCATTTATTTTAACCAATGCATTCAGGATAACAACAAGGAAAACAATGTACCAAGTTGGGAAAACCAATACTGGGTCCAAAAGCTAAAGAAACATTCATATCAATTGATTTCTGTTTTTTAAACTTAAAATGTAACTGAATTTCAATGTGGGTTTCCTTAGCCTCAATATAAGTGCTTCCATGAAACTGTTTAATGAGGCTACACTTTCTCTCTTTACTGGAATTGGTACACTAAATGATTGCATTGAGTATGCATTAGTGGTACCTACATGGACCTGCAGTTAAAGTATTGGATATGGTACAGGATAAGCATATGTTCATTCACAGGGCCCATTATATCAGGAAGATGCCAAGAGGTAAATTAAATACAAATGTTCCTAGCAAAAATCCGCTTCCAAGCTTGGGTATAGTGGGTAAACATCAAAGACCCCTAGGATTATGGCTTCAGTTTCATTCTTTTAGAGACTGCTGCTTGTGCACAAGGAGATGAAGTTTGCTGTAGTATAGAAGGTTGTTTATTTGTCACTAAATTTTACTCTTATTTGTTTACACAGAATAATCCTTTGCCATTTGTATTGGACATTTGCTATTTTGTTGTAACTCACCGTTGTGTATTATGCATGTTAATTCACTTCTAAAATGATCTCCATTTTCAGCAGATGTCCAATAAGCTCTTGTCTCTGGCCAGTCCAAGTCCAAGAAGATCATGGAGACTGAGAGTGAACACACCATCGATTGGTGAGTAACTGTTATCCTGTCAACGGAGGACCCACTGCAAAATAAAACACATTAGTAACAGACGTACATATTAATTTATTGTCACTTGTTTTGGTAGAAATGTATTACAGGATTGTAAGAGAAGTGTTCCCAAGTGAATGCAGTGTTAATCTTTTTGTTGTCCTGTGGAATGACCGGGGTATTAGAGAACTTTATCATGATAGACATCTTACATATAGAATATATAAACTAATGACGCCTTAGTGAGAGATTAACTCTGCTACTAAAGCAGTGTAAAGCTATAAGGTGAACAACCTTGTTTTAAGGCATGGCTATAATTCATCAGCTTGAAAGTCCATAGAATTCTCTAGCTTTTAACTTGTTTGTAATGCTACTGCTTTAAAAGAGCAATATAAGGGATAATAAGAGTCACATAAATAAATATCAAAAAGTAATTATTTAATACTTAGCAACATTTTAAACATGGAGAATTATTTGATACAAAATGTAAATGTTAATTAAATTAAAAAGAAACATATTTCATATAATATATGGGGAGAATTAATATTTCCTTGTGAGATTTGTATAGTGGTTTTGCCCATCATGCAATATAATTAGTTACTATACTGGCAAAGGAATGTTATAGTGTTTTATGGTGACAGTTTCTGCTGCCACTATTGTAATGAACACTTCTGTTCAGAAGAAGAACATCTGAAAAAACTTCTAAGAATCCCTGGCGCATACAATTATCAAAATCTGTTATTTTTCCCATTTTTGAGATTTTTCATATAGCCTCTACTAAAATGAACCTAACAATATATTCTTGTGTTTGTAACGTATTAGTTTTGGGAGGCATGTATATATTCCATAGGATTAGCTGTGTTTTTCCAGTAGTTAATTGTCACCATCCTTTAAGAACAATGAACCAATGTGAGCCGACTCATGTGATCATGAATTACTGAGTAGAATATCTAATCTGAATGCCAGTCTTACAGTGCTTCATGTTTGTTGCCACAGGTATAGTATGGTACCTTCCTGCCAGCTGGTTGTGTCACATTTACTTGGAGTATACATGTGTCCGAGAGATGAATGTCCACACAAAGAGCTGCCTTGTTTCAGGTGAGTTAAACAAAAAACATGGTATACATAGATACACATGTTCCTTTCTTTTAACAATATCTTCTGCCGAGCGTGGTTTATGACTAATAGTCTGCATTCTGCCGACCCTTCTGTGGAATATTGTGCATTCTGTATCCCATCAAACATTAGACCTTCAGTCACTTGCTGTCTTCTTCCTTTCATTCATTTGCATTGCTTTGGTCTTTTATGTCTGTTGTATGGTGTGCATTTTTTCTTTATTTCATCTAATATCCAGTACTTTTGTTCCATCCACTGGATAGCCCACATGTTTGTTAATGTAAAAATGGGAATTGTTTCATTGCATATTATGTTTATGTGGTATTTAAATAAAACATATCATTCTAATTACACCACAATGCCATTTTGTTTTATGAAGCTGCCCAGGTGCTGTTGGCCCTTTCTACAGCGGTAATGCTTCTATTCACGGTGTCTGCAGTCTTCAAAATGGAACAATCTAAAGTGGCTCCATCTTCTCAGAGTAAACTACATAAAAGACCAAGATGGAACCATCTTCTCCCAGCACTTAGAAGTCAAAAATATGTCCTTCAAGCGCTGTCAGCATTCTTACTTGCTAACAGTTACCTACTAGTGCAGCTCAGCAGGTCAGCAGTGGACCCACTGGAAAGAGAAGCACTTAATGGTAAGAGATCAAGGCTCTGTTATTCATTATGAATGTGGTTCTCAGCTTCTAGGCCAGAAAAGACTACACAATAACTATGAATATACAACGAGGAGGTATCAGTAATGAACTTGTACATTCGGAGAGAAAACGTGATAATGTCCAGATTATCTTGTACTATTTCTCATAATTTGAAGGGTCAGTCACCACATTTTACAGGGGCCACATCATTTTCACATATCTTAGAATATATGCATTTAATAAAACAATATATGGCTTGGGATATTTGTTTGCCATTTAGTTGAAATTTCTGGCATATCAGCTTCCACTAAAGGGAAGCAGAAGCCTAACAAAACAGGAGGTATAACTTGATGGGAGGGGAGATAATAATCTACATGCAGGAAACACAAACATAACATGACAGCCCGCATAGTATACATATAAATGTGTTATTAAACAAATATCTTGCTTATTTTAGTACAGAAATATTATTACATCGGTTTAGTTCGTGTGCAGAACAGTAAACATATAATCTGGGAAAGTGACAAATCTACTTTCAGGCCACATAAAAGCAGGAACTGTTGTTTTACTTTAAAACAATGTTTCCACCATTTCATTCTATGGTCTGTCGCATTTGTATCGTATATACAATAGTATCAGAACAATAACAATGGGGGGACCAGTTGTCGATTGCTTTCATTCAAAATTACTGCAATTGTTTATTAATTATTAACTATTTTTATTCTAGGCTCCATGGACACTGACAGGGGCAGACATGTTGGAAATAAATCAGAAGCCAATACATGGATGGTCCATCTTTTTCCATCAGAGGAAAGATTTACATATTTAGAGTATTGTGTACATTTTGCTATTCCTTTGATCTTTCATTCTGTGCAAAATTCTAACCCGATATGGCAAAAAGAAAAGCTTTGGGGCATCTTGTATTCTACCACCTTATTATTATCAGCCATCAAATATTTGTCATCTATGCTTACCTACTTCCTTATTGGCTGGATGGCCTACCACTTCCCACAAAACCTTCTGTTTCCATGGTCTCCAGTGTGGGTCCCCGTTCTGTATGTAATATCAGTAATCTGTGTGTTTCTGTACACACTTTCCCTGACAATCTATGTGAATCTCAGTTTTAGAGTTGCTGTGTTCAACTCCTCCATAACTAACTTAACGTTGAGAAGGAAGGTCCATTCGTATTCATCTCCTTTAGGAGTGATTCTGACAACACTCATTCTAGTATTCTGCGAGATTCCAGCGTTACTACACTTGATCCATTTTCTTTTGCACAGGAGAACAGAGTGGCTACTTATGTGTCTGCTGACATTCAGTTGTGGCCTCTCTCTATTGTTTGTTTTTGTATCACTAATTGTTGGTTTAAGGAGACGCTGTCGCGCTAATAAGGCCAAATCAAAACAAAGGCGAATTGATAGTGGGGTCTGCCTGGCAAACTCCTTCGTGTACCAGTCCAGCCCCAATGCAGGAAAATCCAGTACTTGACTGGGCATGGATAGTAACTGATAGTAGAAATGGCACACATTATGTGTCTGGGCTAAGAGAACTGATTAGAAAAACAAAGTACGTGCTTCTAGACCTGTCCATTTTGAGCAACAAATACCATTTCTGAGAGGTTTTAAAAAATATCTACTATTGGTTTAATCAAGTGTATTTCCACTGTAACATGATCCTTCAGTCTTACCGAATATTTTCACCACACATGTGGGATCATAAACTGAGTGAATCAGAATGGTTGATTGAAATATTTATGTATGTGTTTATTGTAAAACTTGAGGCCTAAAGCAATGTTTTGGTGTTATAATGTAATGCATTCTCAGGTATTCTTCCCTGGCATGTGGAATGTGGACACATCTTACTTGTGGGAACTTTTAGGCTCCGGGCTACCTGAAGCCTCTCCTTGCGGGAGTCTCCGGGCGAAACCTGAAGCGTTCCCAGGTATGCTTGTTACGCATCCTTCCAATCCTTGAAGGGTTAAAACATTGACATCCATGTACTGTTATTTATACTAAGCTGCTGTGTATCTTTAATCTTTTTATTAAATTATTCATTTTATTTAACGTCTTTCCTATTGACATCATTATGTATTTTTATAGATACAACCTTTGGAGTATGACAAATCTAAATGGATCAGTTTCCAATTGATGGATAAGGAAGCTAGGGCATTGATAATAATCTCACTATATTAGGCAGTGGACTATTGCACTAGTTACTGTGGTAATAAGACTTTTTTCCCCTCATGGTGGTGGCCCTACCCATGGGCACCTGACCCTCTTGTGTCTTGTGTTGAGTGGTTGCTCACTGTCACTTTAAAACTAGTACAGGACAAAGTAGATTTTAACAAAGGAGAGAGTGAAAAGAGGGTTTTAGTACATTCAGTACAGACTGCACAAATTTTGCTCAAGCATAACATACCTGTCCTCAGCACTATTTAACTAGCAAAAATAGGCTGTGAAAGAAAGCACAGAAACAAGGGCTGGATTTATTAAACTCTGCAACATATTTTAATGTAATGAAAATTAAACATTCCATAGTCCTTAACCTTAAATTGTTTTTAATTTGTTAATCTTAACACAAACACTATTAAGATTAACAAAAACCCACATGAGGGATGGACACCTGTCTTGATCCTCCTCCTTACTAGTAACCCACCAAATACCATCTATAACCAAACCCCAACAGTGGGTCAAGCACTACCCAACAGAATTCTGCAACCATGGGTCCCTTTCAACAGTGCTTGATCCAGTCAAACACAGGACTAGGTTTCCCCCACCCCAGAGAGGCTGACGTGACCCCCCAAAATCCATCTATTATAGACAGGAGCCCAACACCACAGGGGAGTGCTTGAACCCCTTCTCCATTGCCTCCAATCACCAAAAATAAAGACCTACGTCTGCCAAGAGCACCCAATGATGCAGAAATAACAGCCCCTACTCTGACTGTCTCCTCGTACCTAACAGCAAACCCACATTGTTAAAAGTTAACTGTTGCACATTTTGAATATTTTAGTAAATAGTAGACGTTTCTTAGACAAATTAATTATGTAGTAGGAAAATATTTCCTCAAATGGGTGGATCTTGATGGCAGAGGACATTTAGTATAAATCATTGTGACGTATATGCTTTAAGTTACAGCGTAATGTTTTTACAAGGCTCTTATATTTTTCTTAGAGGCAGCCTAAGGGTTATAGCGAGAAACAAGTGTTAGCTTGCATTGGTTACTAAATCATATGCACCCAGTAGTGCTAAAATAATAAACACAGTTATTAACCACCTGATAAACATTAGTTAATGTCACAGAGGTGCAAGCATAAGGACTGTAAAGGATGGACCATATATGTTCTTCTTTGTGCCATAGTCTACAAGGACATTTCTGTGTTTTAACTGCATGAAGCTTTGATGACATTGTGCTGACGGGGCTAAGTATGCCAAGGTATGAAATTGAAAGAGTAAGGGTGTCCCTAGGCTTTTAGGTGCCCTGCATAAAGAAATAATTAGAACACTGATTTGCAATTACTTTGGACCTAAGTTATTCTTTCATGCCTTGATGTCCCTCTTTTCTAGGAGTGCAAAATGTTTGCAGGATATGCCGGAGAAGTCACAGCAAAAAATATATCTATGTACCCAACAGAAATGTATTTTATATTAAACTGTGTAAACAAAATAATTAATCTTCTTCTGAATGCCTTACACACATACATAACTATACATCGGTGACCCTGTTCCTAGTCATGACCATACCCAGAGCCGGCTTAAGTATTGCAGCGCCCTGTATGGACTACTCCTGTGGCGCCCCCTCCCCCAAAAAAAGAGAAAAGGAAAAAATCTTGTCACAAAACTCCCCTTTCTCACTATCTACCACCTCTGCCCCTTCTCACTGCCTAAAATTTATTTTTTATTTAACATGGAGGATTTAAATAAAGTTAAAAAAACAAAACAAACAAAAAAAACCCAACAATGTTTTAATTTAAGTCCCGGGCAGGGGCCCCTGTCGCCATGGCGCCCTGTGCGGCTGCACAGATCGCACACCCCTAAGGCCGGCCCTGACCATACCTAGGAGCCTCAGGGAGTAGTCTCTGGCTCCTTTTTATTCTAGTCTGCTGTGATCTTGTATAAGACTCCCAGTTGGAGCTTTTCTCCCCAGTATGTTATGGTGGAGCAGGTGGCTCAATTAAGTGTATCTTTAAATAATGACTAGTCAAGGTTTCCATGAAACCCAGAATTAGAGCAATTTGGTTAACACACTTAGTGAGTCACTACATAGAATCTTCATGATGTGTTATTAAAAGGTTAACATTTCAAGAGTCTTAGGGTCAGCTCATTTAGATAGTTAGGTATTGTCACACCATAACCACACCTTCTAAAATAAATGTGTCTGTATGTGGACATTTACAATGTGGACATTTAAAATGTTGGACGTGTGTTCTTTTGTAATTAAATTATGTATAGATAGCCACACGCTGGATTGTTATGGTATTGTGGCCTCTGTTAGCTGCTGGCTGTCTCATGTGGCCTTACTGATGTCCCATATACACCATGGTTGGACGCAGTCCTTTCAGAAAGACACTGATGTCCTTCAACTAATATTCTGAAAAACCTGTCTCTACAAACAAACTGGGCTGGAAAAAGCACTGAACAACCTCATTATCTCCAAGTCTCAAAATCCATCCAAAAAAGAGGATATCAGGATGATATACAGTATATGTTGTTTAATAATGAACAGTGTGAAATGCCTATTACATGTTAATTTAAGAATTCCAAACTCTGTCAGGATTGCAGACCTCAAAGAAAGAGTCAGACACATAGGTGTTTATTTGTTGATTTATCTGAATGAAGGTAGTAACTGTGTGGCATGTGAGATTCATTATTTCCTAATGGGGGTCAGCATATTTTTATGACTTGCTTGGGGACAGGTTTTACCGGCCCAGCAGAATGTCACGACGAGCTTTCATTCAGAACCTGAAATGTTAGAGAAACTTCAAAGTCAACATGTATCTGAACACCTTCGGGGTAACGGTGAGCAGTGTGCACTGGTGTTTAATTCTGGGATAAGATGTAACATGTCTTACCTGACACATTCTCACTGAGTAATGTCTTCCCTTTATGGAAACATAATGCTGAATTTGAACTTACGCATAAAACATTGTATCTGAGACTTTAACAACAGTGAATGGAGTATTTTTTTTTAATGTATTTTTTATATAGAGTTAAAATAAATACAGTGTATCATCCCTCTCCTAGAAGCAATATAAAATTATATATATATATATATATATATATATATATATATATATTACATATATATAATAATACGTTTTGCTTTTTCTTTCAGCTCCGTTATGGCATGTAGCTTCAAGTTAACATGTTTTCCCACTATGCAGCTAAGTGCAACTCCCTATAAAACTATGTCATTTATGTGGGTTGATATTACAAATATCACATAATATTACATAATTTAAACAAAACCCAGAGTTTAACTAGGTCATGGTGGGAGGTTGCACCACAAATGTACAATTCAGCAAGCAGCTCCTGGTTTTCACTAATTCAGATATATTTTCATTAGCAAACCCAACCATTACATGATACATGGTTGAACTGGCTCCTAATTTAGATTTTTCTTTTGTTTGTTTAACATTTTAACTGGAGAATAAATTCAGGAGTGGAGCTTGTGGGTAACATGTGCAGTCCAACATGTTTGTATCCAACAAGTCCATTTTTAAAAGCAGTAGCATTTTTCACGGACATTTTTATTTTCCCTTAACCTGTAGCACTGCACTAATAAGACCTCAAGAAGATTAATCCAATCACCAAAGGCATATTATAAGTTTTAATACACTGTAATGCTGCCTTTCTGCCGGTGTTATTATTTATCAGGCTAAATCAATTCGCAACACCACCACCATCAATGTTATCTGACACTCGGCACATGCATGCCTAACATTGTATACATTATACATTAATTCTTGGAGTGTCACCAAGAAATACTTGCACTAAAATTGGCTTGTAGGCATGTACCAACAGTTTAATCTGGTATCTCAAACTTAATAACTAAGGCTGTCCATGTTAACAAGCTTCCTCTCAATGTCGACTCCTGGTCTGGAAGCAAGGCTTTAGCCAGAAAATCAATGAATCAGCATCAGCTCGATAAACAATGTTATGCTGAACTCTTGCTAAGTAAGTGCCCAGGCAAGGGCAAGCAATGATCTAACTGGAAAGTGACCTTTCCTTTCTCTATCAGGGGTCTTCACCCTTTATTTTAAATGAAACATACATATAACAAAGAATATATTTAAAATGCAATTCATCTATTACATTATGTTTTTCTTTAAACTGTATTTACAAATATTGAACATGGAGTATGCCAGGCAATCCAGTAGATTGCGAACTACCTTTTGAATTCCCCTTTGTTTTCAGGAACATGTATAATAATAAGCATAGTAAAAGAAATGTTAATATCCAAACGATGAAGTTGGACCAATTATGGTCCAATAAGTAATATGTGGTGATTCCTGACATTTCTTTTGTCTACATTTTGCAGATATATTGAAATCAAACATAACTTTTTGTTCTTTCAGTTTTACAAATGACTTTAAATGTAAGATTTCTTGAAGCAATAAAAGCAGCATAGTTATGTATCACATTTTTTTCATACCTATTTACACTTCAGCCTTCATTTGTATACTCAATGCATATATTTTAAAGACAAATTATCACATCTGACATCAAAACCATCTATCTCTTGTGATTATTTAATGTAGCATTTTAAATTATTCCGATGTATGTTAAACTCTGGCATCACATCAAGTACCACAAAAGCATCACATTTTTTCCGAAGATCTCTCAGGGAAAAGCTCTAG
Organism: Spea bombifrons; assembly: GCF_027358695.1. Classification (NCBI taxonomy): domain Eukaryota; kingdom Metazoa; phylum Chordata; class Amphibia; order Anura; family Pelobatidae; genus Spea; species Spea bombifrons. The sequence continues at coordinate 37,910,598 of NC_071090.1, read as the reverse complement.
TAGAAAGTTGTAACGCAGTTCCAAGACTCTTTGGACTGCAACAGACAGCCATGGGCCTTTAGCAACAGAGATTGTTTTTGCACGTTATCTGTGAAGATATTAAACACTTCTGTCAACTCTCAGAAACAATGCAATAGAAAAGAGAAGAGATCATTTTAATGATTAATGTGTTGTGTATAGAAATAAGGATAGGAGACCATCTTGAAAGACAGTTCCCCTTTAAGGTCATACTGACCTTTACATTATATCCTGGGGGTTATGTATAAAAGATGATTCTGAAGTTTTAAAAGTAGCTTTCTTTCCAGAGCCACCAACATAACATTACTTTGAATGAGATGACAACTGCTCTGGGATTGCATCAGAATCATTTTTGTAAAGAATGTGATTATAAAGTCTTATTTTTGTGTGTGCACAAAAATAAACATTATTTGGTTTGCAATATGATCACCATGCATGTTTGTCCTTCACACGGTATGTCATAAGCATTGACTCATCTTTCTCAAACATAGGTACTAAGCCACTAGCGTAACTACAGGGGTCTCAGTGGTCGCAGCCTCTAGGGGGGCCAGGCGCAAACCTGTGACCCCTTGTTTGTGTCTCGTTGTACCGGTTTAAAAAAGTTTAGAAAGGGCTCTTCTGACCTGCACTGCACCAATCCAGGTCAGAAAGGCCCTTTCTAAACTATTTTGAACCGACATGGGGAGACAGGAACGTATTGGGGTCATGTGATCCCATGTGACCCTGCGGTGGAACTGAGGCTGCTTGCACATTGTGTGAGCACGCAGGTGGGCAGATAGCAAGCTGTGAGGAGGTGAGAGGTAAGCAGGGGTGGGATGTATGTGTTTGTGTTTATTTATAATATATATGTGTGTGTGAGAGCAGGGATGTTTACTTGTGTGTGTTTTGTGTATGTGTGAGCATGCATGTGTAATTGCGTGTGTGTGTGAACAGAGATGTGTAATTGTGTGTGTTTGTGAGCATGGAGGTGTAACATTTGTCGGATGTTGGAAGGGTGGGCAAGAGACAAGCAGGGCAAAGACAAGTTGTTTGGGGGCAATGATGGCACAGGACTACCTGTTGAAGTTAGGGGGCCCGGGGCCCCTGTGCTAAGCCTTCCATTAACCTGGATAAACAACCTAATTTGTAAGGAGTCAATGTTTGTAGTTAGGACAAATTGATTGAGTCATTGAATTTCAAAGGATACTTTTAATTGCCATAGTTTAAATTTGTGCTGGCTAAAGGCAGTGAATAAGTTAAACTAGTGGAATCCTCAACTTCCCTTCTGCCTTAAGGTCATCCTACCCCAAAAAAAGCACATTACCACTTGGACAAAAAATATGGATAATAATGGCCAATACATTTCTTCATAATACCATGCCAGCACATTGCATATATATAAAAACTAATTCTATGAGAGAAAACCCTACTAAGCACTGACGTTCTCTAATGAATGTTTTCGTCACTCCTGCCATCATGTGAGGACAGCACCATAACCTCACATAGACCAGTGAGTACTAGGGCTGCCTCCACCCATGAGACGACACAGCCCCAAACTCACCCATGCTTTCCTTTTTTTATTGATTGTTACAGCTGCTTACATGGGTGATGTCAGCATAGTCTAAATGGACTGGCTTAAGGTTGAAAACGCTCTTTGAAAAAAGGCATAATTCCTTTTTTATTTATCCACACAAAACAGCCTTTGAAAACATGGAATTCAAACTTAAAAGGGATCCATATGTTTTATTAACATCACATTAAAAGGAGTTTTACACTTATACCTCAAGATTGTAAGCTTGCAAGCAGGGTTTGTCTTAGTCCAGGGGTGTCCAAGTTTTTTCTGCAGTGGGCCACTTCATCAGAATTGTATACGTGCGCGGGCCACACTCATTTTTCACTGTGACAAAAAATATGGCCTTTAATAAAATATGCAGATTAAAATAAAGTAAAATGACACAAAACCTTTACTCTTCCTCTCACTGATTTCTGGGCCTAGAAAGTTTTGCGACTGCAAATTCAGGATTCCCTAGATTTATTCTAGGGATGAACTACAATGAAAATTCTGGACCAAAACATTCAGGGTTCACTTAGCCAAAACCGAAAATGGCCCCCACCTTTAAAAATAATACTAAAAGTAGGTAACACACAACTGGACAAAATTAGCAATATGACTTGGCAACCAGTAAATGCTGGCAACCCAGGCAACCAGTAAATGCTGGTACCTAGGCATGATGGGACTGTGCTCGCTGTGATTGCTGTTAGCAATCACACTCCTATCATGCCAAGTCAGCCAGTACATGCTGGTACAGGGTGGCTGTAAGTGATGTGCAGACCCCATACTGCTGGCAGCATCACTACACAAGGGGGGCAGCTAACTAGGTTTCAGCATGTACTGGCTGACTTGGCATGATAGGAGTGTGATTGCTAACAGTAGTCACAGTCCCATCATGCCTAGGTTCCAGCACTTACACATCCATCCAGTAAATGCTGGAACCTAGGCATGATGGGACTGTGATTGCTGTTAGCAATCACACTCCTATCATGCCAAGTCAGCCAATACACGCTGGTACAGGGTGGCTGTAAGTGATGTGCAGACCCCATACTGCTGGCAGCATCAATACGCAAGGGGGGCAGCTAGCCAGGTTTCAGCATGTACTGGCTGACTTGGCATGATAGGAGTGGGATTGCTAACAGCAATCACAGTCCCATCATGCCTAGGTTCCAGCACTTACACATCCATCCAGTAAATGCTGGAACCTAGGCATTATGGGACTGTGATTGCTGTTAGCAATCACACTCCTATCATGCCAAGTCAGCCAGTACATGCTGGTACAGGGTGGCTGTAAGTGCAGACCCCATACTTCTGGCAGCATCAATACAGAAGGAGGGCAGCTGGCCAGGTTTTTAGCATGTACTGGCTGACTTGGCATGATAGGAGTGTGATTGCTAACAGCAATCACAGTCCCATCATGCCTAGGTTCCAGCACTTACACATCCATGCTATCACACACACACTCATTTATTCATATAATCATTCATTCACAGATTCATTCCCTCAATCACACACACTCATTCAAACACCCTCCCCACCCCCTTACCTGCTCTGCAGCTCCTCGATGCCGCTTACAGACTTCAGCAGGGGGCGCGGCCTCCCTCTGCCTTCTCTGCTAAAGCACAGAGGAAGTAGGATGTCACGTGAACTCCGCTTCCTCTGTGTGCAGTCCAGAAGACCCTCCCACAAGTAAGTAGCAGGGCTTGAGGTGCGGCTCCCGTAAGATCGGTTGCCCTGGCTGCCGATCTTACGCGGGCCGCACCTCGAGGTCTCGCGGGCCGCATTTGGCCCGCGGGCCGCATGTTGGACGCCCCTGTCTTAGTCTGTCAATTTTAGTCTTCTCATGCCCCTTGAATATATATATATATTGTAAGTGCTGTGTAAATTGTTGGCGCTATATAAATAAAAGATAATAATATTATGTTTTTTTCAGTTTCAAAAATGTAAACCTAGTTTTCATATTATATAAAATAAACCTCTCATTGTAAGGTGTCTACTCACAGACAATATGCCCCATAGCCAGATCAGATAGTGACAACTTCAAAACAAAATTTGAAACAAAATGAAAGTCCAAAGGGGTGGATGCTTGAATAGATGATCATTTTAAATAGTAGCTAGTTACAAATGGAAAGTTTCTTTAAAATTCAGTTGAAGTTTTGATTACTCAAAATTTTAGATGTAGGCAGATATAACATTGCGCACTTAGGAATTAAGGATTGATGCTTGTGATTGCTAAGATTGATCATTCTCCGAAAGAGGGTTCCATTCTATGGGAAGGAATCATTACTGGATGTCCTTCAGAACGTTTAAATGAATATGCATGCAGATTAGTCATACCCATGCTACATTCTGGATTTAAGTTATCCAAACCTAATACTAGCCTTAAACAAAAAACTCATTTTGTTCATTCAGCCACTCCAATGGAACTTCTTATGACGTTGTTCAAATTGGTAATCCAATCTAGGTAAGGTTTTGGAGAAAAAAAGAGGCCCAGCTACTGCCTACTTAAGGCAAGTGCTGACGGAATCTCCTTGTTTTGAAGGGCTTCTCTGCATTTCTCTTTCACATTGGCTCTGATGGTGCTGACATCAAGTGGACAGGCTCTTCATTGTCATGAGCATCTACACAGTGACTGCAATGTCCTTTATTAGTCTATGGCAAGAAGGTGTGAAGAGGCTGCACTTAAAGACCCAAGATTTCACCCAGAATTAGGTGTAAACCATATATTTGAGGACCCCTACAAGTTGGAGAACACAATATTTTAAATAACACACTAGGTATTTGATACACAAATGGAACATTTGAGACTTAACAATAGGTCATTCTAAAGCAAAAGGAATATTTTCCTTCTCCAGCACCTTTGAAATGTAATCCATAGACATTTTGTATGTGGTTTTATGAGGAAACCTTAACATACTTGTCATCAGGACATAATGTGGATATGTGGAAATCGTGTAATATTAAATCATGTCCTTCCCACATTACTAAACCCAATGATCATCATTGACAACCCTGCTTGGATATTAAGCGAATAATCCCTTGAAAAAAGAGGTTGTCTGGTCATAGCATTGCTACATTCAGAAGTTAAGGTATCTAAATGAACATTTAATACCAGCCTAAAAAAACCTAATTCTATAAATTCTGCTTCTGTGATATGTGCAATAAAACCCTTTGCATGAGAACCTTTTTAAGGAAACATCATATGTTTGCAGTAATGTTATTCATTCTATGCTTATGCATCATATATAGAAATATAGAAAATTCTATATTCTTGTCTGTTATTCTCCTGGTCCTAAATAGTGATTAATAGGGCTTAATTTCTGCAATAGCTGAAAAAGTAATTAAGGGCGTACTTCAAGCAAAATATTACCATTATTAGTTAGATTTTGAGGTGCTAATTTGTATGCAGGTTGCAAAGAACAGAGTGAAACTGTCTAATTTTCTTGTGTTACAAAGCCAAGCCCTGCAGCTCAGATATATTATAATTAGCAGAGAAATGACACTTACTCATACCACATTTTATTTTTTCTCACCTCTATACAGAATCATCTGAGGACATCTAGTGCAAAAGACACATAAATAACTTAAGTATTACTTATATTTAATGTATTTGGGAAGTCCCATAGTCCACTTCAGATTTAGCAACAATTAAGGGGTTAAAAATGAGGTACCTTTTCTATAAAAAAAAAAAGCTGTTTCTTATGTCAGCGAGAAAAAAAATCTTTGAAGCCCGAAAGCAATCAATCTGTCACGGGGGCCCCAACTGATGCACTAATTATCAGGTCTTACCCACACCTTTTCTTTCACAAATTCAGGCTGCATCTGGGGTGATAATGCTTGCTGAGGTAGTCTGGAGAAGGAGAGCAATATCCCAGCCCCCTTATTTTTACCACTCACAATGCTTCTGGCTTTCTCGTGGGTTTCTGGTTTTAGTTAATAATGGGATTTACAGCTAGAAGTAGATTAAAAAGTTATTGACTGCTTCTTATGGAAAACAAATTTAGTAGGTCTTGATATTTACAGTGCAAAGAATCAACTTTAGAAAGAACTCAAAACAATTCAAGCCCTTCTTTTAGTAATGGTTGGGTTACATTACATTATATATATATATATATATATATATATATATATATATATATATAAAAACTTTATTAGCTGCAGCAGATTCCGTAACGCTGTTACAATCAGTGGAGTAATGTAAAATCACATAGGATAGCAAACTGGTACAAAAGAAGAAGAGGGCCCTGCACTTGCGAGTTTACATATCTAGTCGGTGGTTGATGGGGAAGTTTTAGTGTTTTGTTGAGTGTAAGATTGTCACAGACATTCCAGGTGTATATCTTTCTAGGAATGGGGGATCAATTACATGTATACCAAGGGCATGTGTACAATTTTTTTCCATGTCTAAGGATATATGGAGTCTTATCTGACTTTAGTGCCTACTTCAACCTGACATTTTTCCCATGATACTGTAAATCTACATGTACTTTCATGGCACTACTCTCAAGTAGTCTATGAAATATTCAATGGTCAGTCTGTGTCTGCGTGCCTTTGTCTAGACCATGAAAATACAGCCCCCTTTTCATATTAATTTCGGATCTACAAATACAGAAATGAATGTTTTGGACATGACTGGATAGGGCGCTCTGAGATTCTACATTGGACTTGATCAGGCCTAGGGCAGCAGAAATGATAAATACATGACTGATAGATAGACGTAGTATACATTTCCCTAGTAAAAGGAAAAATCTGATGAACCTTTCTATGTATTTGGAGCAAACATCACAGCCCAAAGCTGTTTATACAAATTACAATATACCACAGATTGAATAGGATCATCCCATCATTTCCTTTCTAAACAGGTTTGTTTTGTAATATATCTTTACTTTCAAAAATTCCATCTGTTCAAGAATTAGGCTAACATTACTTTCTTGTTAGTCATTGGTAAGTAGAGAAACAAAGGTAATTAGAGATGTGTTGATGATGTTTAAATAACAAACAAGTCGAACTGTCAGAACTTACAAATAACTGATTGCTGGTGAGAAAAAAAGCCTGTTCTACTCCATTGTCAAAATGCAACATTAACTGGATTACAGCCCCTGACAAGTGGGATCAATTAAGTGCTTTGAAGGGCAGATTTGTGCTAGAGTGGATATGGGCTAGTGACCAGTAACTGGCTGCTGATGAGTAAAGGCCCTTTGCCTGGGGAAACACAGGTGTTAAATTTGCCACTAGCTATTGCTTTGGAAGTAAGGTATACTAGCAATTTTCTTTTCTCCTCTGAAAGAAAAACAAACAAAACCAGTCTACGCTGTGTCCAAATTCAGAATTCAGGAAGTAAAGGTCTTCCTATTCCAGTGGCCCTTCCAGGATAAGCAGCCATCCACGAAATGACCTGTTAGAGAAATACTGAGCCCAGGGAGAGCTTTACAAACATATCCCAGCATCTAAGGCTAATAGCTGCTAATTGAAGAGGCATAGAATTAGGCAGCTTTACAAAGCATAAAATGGACAACATTAAGATCTGTAAACACGGTCAAGATCTAGAAGAACTTGGAGTTCAACGAAAGCCATATTTAAATTATTCACACATTTTGTTATTTTTAAATAATCGATGAAGATGGTGGGTTATGCTAAATTTATGAAACTTGTTATTGGGCGGGTATAGCAGGGACCTCTTTAACGTGTGTTAATGTTATATTCATCATAAATTGTCTTTGTTAAATATTTTCACTTCTCCCTATTGGAGCAACTCTAGAGAATTTGCTGCCACTATATAAATAATTGTAATGTAATGTAAAATAGGATTGGATATACAATCTATTTATACTGAAAACACCTGAAAATGTTAAAAAAAGAAATAGTTGCCAGCAGTACACGGACTGCAGGCTGCAGGTGGTGCTTCTGTATATTAAAGAATTATAAGTTGCTGCTGAGTACTGCCTGAAGGAAAGCAGTTATTGCTGCAAGCCTCTAATGGAAAATAAACAAATAAAATCCTTTATAATAGCCTACATTTTTCAAAGCACTTCCTACCATACTTTTACATTCTTTAGTTATTATGTTATGAATATAAGCGATATACAAAAAGTATCATAAATAGTAACTTCATCATTTATTTCTATGTTTCACATGAAAACTCACCTGCCCATAATCATCAGCTATTCCTGAAGCTTGTTCTGGAAGCCTATTTGAGATCAGAACATGATAGTGAATGTATGAATGTAATGTGATTCAACAGTTACGAGAATATTTAAGCCACATCGACTGTGTAGATTCAAATGTGTTGATTTGCACATAATTAACACGGGGAAAACAGGAACAAAATAAAACTTTATTTTAGAAACATATAATTTAACCGCTAAATCTTGATGGTACTGCGTGATATATACACTATATGAACAAAAGAATTGGGACACCTGACCATTACACCAACTTTTTTGACATTGCATTCTGAACACATAGACAATATGTATTTGTTCCCTCATTTGCAGCTATGACAGCTAGCTTCAACTCTTCTGGGAAGGCTTTCCACAAGGTTTGGGAGTGTTTCTGGGGGAATGTTTGCCCATTCATCCAGTAGAGCATTTCTGGGGTCAGGCACTGATGTTGGTCTAAAAGGCCTGGCTCACAATCTTCAAATCTGTTCAATGGGGTTGAGGTCAGGGCTGTGTGCGGGCCAGTCAAGTACTTCTACACCAAACTCATCCAACCATGTCTGTATGTACCTTGCTTTGTGCATAAAGCTTACCCAACAGAGGTGCAACTGGAAACCATAGGCCCCCAGTGCCAACAATTGTCTCGGGCTTCAACAAGCAACATGTCCAACAGTGCCATGTTTGCCCCCAAACAGGTGGTGAGTACCAACCTTGCCCCTCAAACAGCTTGTGTTTGTGTGTAGCGTGTGTACGTTGCACGAGGCCAGAAGGTTCTTGCCTAACCCCAGGCTCCCAGATTGGTATTGGTGCCCCGAGCTCACATCCTGTAGTACACTTACTTGATTTTTAGTAGCCTGATCTACTGTACTGCTGTCATGGACTGTGCTGTCTGTGACCTGTGACCTAGGTTAATTGAGGAGCTACCAGACACTAGCAGAGAGGAACCAGTTCTACGCAAGTATGTATATAACCTTATTAATCCAGTGCAGCAACAGCTTCTCCAAGTGTCCATCTGTACCCAGATAGGAAGAGTCCAATGGCTGATAGTATCTCAAGATCACTTTACGGGTGTTTTTCCACTCTTGTGTTGTGTGGTATGTAATATGATGTTGTGCACCACATTATATTTTGGCCAGTTTTCCTAATATGAATGAGACTTCCCTGAGCAGGAGTTCTGGAGAACAGGGTGAGACATCATAAAGGAATTTAGAGGAATCTGCAATAAAGGGTTTTTTTTGTTTTACTTTACATTTATTATGTTTCATTTGTGATTATGTGGAAATGTGTGGAACTATTTGTAATTGTATAAATGCTCCAGTGCTCCAAACTCTTTAATCTGGCCTTCCTTGTAGCAAACAGTTCTCAAGAACTGCTTGTGGCACCCAGAGATTTAAAAGAATAGGTCACACCAAATATAGTAATATTTACTGCTTTGCAAGAGGTTTGTTATAATTATCAAAGTAACCAACATTGAACATTTCCAGGGCATGAACAATCTAGTATGTTGTCAATTAGGGGAGCATAATTACTTAATTAAATGTGCAAATCCATACACAGTTAATAAAACAGATTTGGCTGCATTAACATGATTTAAAATCACGCTCATAAGAGCTCAAGCACAGAGTAATAACACGTTTGCATTGAAAGTTGAAATTTAAGGCTAGGAGTTACAGCAAACGCCAAATGTGAGCAAACCACGCATAACATATTCCACGCTAATTTTGCGTGAAACTTGTTAGGCATGGTTTGCTCATGTACATTGTACGCTGTATACTCCTAGCATTAAATCTCACCGTTGGGTACAAGCACACTATTATTCCTTACTTGATCTCTTATGGATTTGTCTTGGAGAGTTGGAAGCCTGTGCAAGATCATATGCTGGAGTGTGCCCTCAATGACTAAGATGGGTCGGATTTCCTATTCATCTTTCCTCCAAAGCTCATTAATATGAGACAGTGTGAGTGGTGTTATTCTCTCGCTTTTCCTTCAAAATCACTCCGTCAAAAAATGATAAGTGTCTTATCATTAAATTAACACGTTGATTAGGGTTGTTGCTTTGTCCTTTTTTGATGCTTCTAATCAATGTATGCATGTTATATTAGCAAGATATATCAGTACAAGCAACAGTTAATATTTCTTGACAGGAACTGTCACACAAGCACCAATAAAGGTGGCTAGGCCACACAATCTCACACTGGTCTTAAGCTAGTCACAGAGGTTATATATGGAAAAAATATTCTGGGGCAAAGATTGGAGTCTTTATCTTTAAATGAAAATGCATCCCTATACTAGTTTTATTTTAGCAGATTATTTTAGAATACGCAGTGTATCATTCTTGAAACAACCTTATGTGATCCACTTTAGAATGCAGTATAACTGGGGTGGACAAGTGTGCCTCAAGGTGGGGTAGAACTAAACCTGGATCTTCCTTTGTGGCCAAGCAGAGATTGATATCAGGATGGACAACCTAATGATATATTGAAGAGCCACTCGATACACCTGTAGGCTATATCAGTAGACCTAGTATAAAACGTAGTTCTCCAGACTGCTGGTGCGCCATTAAATTATATTACTTCCTAAAAAAAGACCCTGTTAATACAAAAGGATATTTTTGACATGGCAGGTTTATTTAGAACGTCTCAAACCTGTAATCAAATATCATTGCATGAACTCTCCAGTACTGCAGGAGGGACATCTCCCTGTCTATTCTAGTGCTGATCTCAGTTCTCATTGAAAAAAGTGAGAAAATGTAATTATCTGAAATATGCACTTAATGATGTGTTAATTAGTGAGAAGATGAAATGCTGGCTTATAAAGTTACTTACTTTGTTAGAGAAATTTGTGAATGTTTAGTGCCACTGCAAATCGAATTCTACTGAGGTACAGCCACGGTAATACGGCCAATAATAAAAGAACCAGAAATAAACACCTCTCTTTACATATATTAGTAACTCAGATCCTCTAACCAGATTCTCTGTGTTCTAAAAACAATACTTGAACCTCTAGTTGTTGAGGTGGAACTACAACTAATGTAAGCATGAGAAGATCAGACATTTGGGGATGTATAGAGAAATAACTGTGGGATAAAAGTTTGAGGAGAAAAGATCAGCATGGAGAAGTTAAGGGAAGGTTATGTAGATGGGAGGAAGAAAGGCATCTTTGGATAAGTTAGGGGAATTATTATATAGATGAGAGGAGGGGGGACTATGCAGAAGTTGGAGGGACATTATGTGGAAGTAGAAATGGCAGTTTGGATAAGTAAGAAGAGGAATTGTGTGGATGAGACAAGAAAAGTAGTGTGCAGTGGACAGACTAGATCGGTCGAATTGTCCTTTTTTGCCACTTTCTATGTTCTAAGAAATAAGCTGTGTTTCATTGCTTCCCACATTTCTCATGCCAGCAATTTTGCCCCCAGGCATTTATGCCATCACTCTGCCCTTCTGGATCAAGACCTTTTAAGCAGAACATGGAGACGCCATGTATACTTTAATGTTGCCACTGATGGCTTTGCACTGTAGTGTATGGGGTTATATACAGTATTTACATTTACAAAGTCTGCTATATCAGGGAACAATTATAATGAGTATGATGCCATGAACTAAAAGACAAAAGCAGAGACACAGTCCATATCTAAAAAATAATTAGTTATAGACACTATCCATGACAGAAAACAATGACAATTTGGAACACTGGTGTCAAGGTTTCCTGTGGAAGGCACAATGAGATAAGGTTTGGATATACCTAATCACATTATAGCAGACAGAATGAGTAAGAATTTATAGAATTTATAGAATTTATGGGGATTATGTATCTCTCACAGGGCTAGCATAATAAGCAATGTGACTAAACTGAGCCAGATATAGAATATAGGAAAGAGAGCCATAACTAGGAACACAGGTGCACATAAAGAGAAATGCATAAATACCAGCTTCTTATAATCACGTAAAGTCTCTGAGGCATGGCCAGACCTGTGCATCGACCACAACAATCAGGCCCATATAGCATAAGGAAGCAGGTTAAAATAGGCCTGAGGTAATGCTGTTAGCTATCAGGTGCGTGATAAACGTAGTGTGTGGCGTGTGGGAAGTGCTTAGTTCAAAACTGACCATGTCTCATCAGGAAACAATCTCTGTCAGAATGATAATAAACCACATACCTCACCGTGTCTGTCCATAAACCTAAAATACCAGGAGCCATACTGTATTAAATCTTGAAAATAAGAGACAATATTTTTTTCATATTTTACAGAATGCATTGCACTACTGAAGCTGCAATACAGGTAATATATGTAGCATACCCATCCCTTTAATAACAGGGTCCCATTAAGTGGGAATTTATACTTAATGGGACCCTGTTTTTAAAGGGTTGGGTATGCTACATATATTATCTGTTTTGTGGGTATATATACGTTAACTTATAAGTGGGTCACTTTTTGATGGGCTGTTTAAAATGGACACAACTTTGTACTTTGTTACTGCGTAAAAACATAAATTAATGTGGATGCTTATAATTAATGCTTCTTGCTAAGCTTTATTGGTGCTTTATTGTGCTCTGTTTAGGGGCATTGATAGATATTTGGCACCACTTATATTACTAGGCGCTTAGAACAATCAGTTGGTTTTTGACCAACTATAGGATTGTCTATGTTGGCTTTTAAACTATCTTAATGCAAATTTGAATCAAGTTTTCTCTTTGTGTAGCAATTTAGTTGCCATTCTGACTTATAATGGCTCCATAAACCGTAAACTATCCAATTCGCAATTATTTAATGCTTGCATGTAATTCGTGGCAGATAAGGCCACAGTAGGCATTCATGCATGATAACACCTTATGCCGAGCCACTTACCGACAAACAAATCAATAATTACACAATCCGGTACAGTCTAGAAACAGGTGCTATTGCATGTATATAGAGTGTTGAAATGCAAAATCAGAATACACTTCAGATTAGTACTCCCAACACGCAGCCAGCTGTCACTGTTAAGGTGACAAAATAATTTAACACCTTTGCCAAAATAAATTAAGCAAGGACAAGGGTACATATCATCAGTAAGGAGGATGCAATATTTTACTAAGCTGCAAGTGTGGTCGTATTTTACAGAGTATATTTTGATGCACGGTCCTTGTAGAATGTACAGCTAGGACAATTTCCTAAAATGAGAAGGTCCAGGTCACCTGATCTTCTGCTGTCACTAAGTGTTACCTAGGCTTAGTTCCCTTACTGTCTCATGTCCCAAGCTCAGTTAGATGCTGAGCAGAGCGTATGAATACCGAGCAATGTTGCAGGGAATTAAATGAATGTGCTGCAAGTACAACTTCCAAGGTGTCCCTAAAATGTTTTGTCTACTTGGCATGATCCTATTGAAAACCAAAACGTAATGGAGGGTCTTGTGACCTTTTAGTAATGTTTTTACACCTGTATACTATATAGCTTTTTCCATTTGTAGAGTTAACCGCATACAGCTATCTTTGCCCACTATAGTCACCCCCATATGCATATGGGAGAGATCTATACAAACATTTACTAGAATAGTTACATAGCTGTATATTTCAACACACTGCTAAAGTTAAAGAATTAGGACTCCAAAATATATTTATTTGGGGCCTCAGAGAGTGTGAGCTGCCCACAAGACAGAGGATAGGAAGAAAGAGGAGGCAGCTGTGCTAGCTGCACTAGAAATTGAAGAGAGAGGGAGACATAGAGATGGAGAGAAGGAAGAAAAGAGAGAGTGAGTGTGTTTAATCTTATTATGTTCGAGTGAGTAAATTTATGATGTTTGAGTGTAAGTGTATGGTGTTAGAGTGAGTTTATATGTGTACGGTTTTAGCATGTGTTACTGTATAGAGTAGGAGTGCCTGTTTTAGTGTATAGTGCAAGTGTACATAAGTGTATGGTGTTTTGTGTGTTGGTTCCTTGGTTTAGTGGCTATTTTGAATTGTTATCTGCTGCCTTAATTCCTTCCCATTGTAGTGCAGTGTATAAAGACCATGCTTTGTTCCTAATGAGTCAGTATATGTTTGGCTACACTCGGTATTAGTAATTTATTGGGTGAGAAATGCTGATGATCTGTCCTCTCTGAAGAGCTATATTAACTTTTCTGCTAGTTCCCAGAATACATTTTATACTCCTGAAGAATGAGTGCTTCTGCTTGGGTGCATCATAGAATCTTGGCTGAAGGACCAGAGGAGAACACCAGCAAAGATGGCCAGGAATCCCCATTAAAGACCCCTGGTTCTGTTGACAAATCTATTCATACATTCATACATTTATTAAATTTTACCTGCTACTGCCCATGCCATTTTATAATTTGTATATAAATTAATTTTATAATTGTGACCTCTTTTTTTACTAATAGCAGATTCTCATTTTTAAAATATTGATTCTGTTTTTCATCCTTTTTTTATACTTAACTGTTTTTGGTAAACTTGATTGGAAAAGTAAAAAAATAATAATATTTGAATATTCAATTTCAATATGAAATTTAAAGTATGCATAAAAAGGTTTTATTTCATTATTTAAAGAAATAAAGATGAACAGACTTTGATTAAAAGTTAAATAGACAGTATAATGTCCCTGACAACCTCCTTATGAGGACTAATTTGCATTCTTTCAAAACAAAATAAAAATGGAAATAAAGCATGCAGTGTTCACCGGGCCAGTGCTGGAGCTGACTGGATCTGGATCTATCACCGGTAGGGAGATATGTTCTGCCGAAAGGAACAAATGCATTTAGGGGGATTCTGCAGAATTAATATTCATTAAAGTGCATATGATGGCTAAAGCATCTCTATAACCTGCACTTTGTTGTGCATTGCCCATTCATCTATTTCGCTTTTCCTTTGAGCATGTGGGATCATGCTTAGAGCACCCATTGGTGATAAGTACCTAGTTGACCTAGTCCCCAAAGTGTTATTGTGATCCTGCAACTGACCATTCATCTTCAGTGCAACCCAATACATTGTGTTTTACAATTATCAGATCTACAATCAACCATATGCTGATCCATTTTTTAAGTACTTTAAGAAAAATGTATACTGTCATATTGGCCCAATATGAAGTCTTTAGTGAAAGTTTACACCTTTTATTGGGCCAACATAGAAACAAAGATGTAAAATTACTTTGCGGGCCTCAGAGATTTCTTCTCCAACAATCCTGGCAAAAGGAATAAGATTCTGATCTATGTAAATTAATCATTTTAAACAAATGGCATCCAATCGTTGTTTCATGCAAAACAGTTAAACAAAAGTTAATTTGTAATTATTATGTGGTGACAAATTAGTTTCGCGTTTGTAGAAAAAAATTGCTTAAAATGTAACTGTACATAATGATAGGAATAAATGTATATAATTATAAGCATAAATAGAGAGGGTTGGCTTACTTTATGCCCAAAGTGCATTTTAGGGTAGCAAACAATAACAGGAATGTCACCTTTCCTTTCTTTTTGGAGTTATATAAAGAGAGGATTATGCAGATTCGCTTTTTTCACAGCCAGGCTTTAATTAACAAGGTGATACCTTTTACAATATTTGGTAACACGACAGATGCCTGCAGATGTATAACACAACAGGAACTGTGCTTTGAATTAGGAAATGAAGCTCAGGTGTGCTAATGAACACGCTAGTTCATTTAAATGAGGACAATCTGTTTGGAGACAAATTAATTAGTGCAGTCATTACAGTCAAGGAGAAAATAAATCTAAACCCAATGTTTAGATTCAAATAGGAAAGAATAACATTTGTTTTAATACAATCCACACAAGGAAACAAAACAATATGCAGTATACCTTATAATGAAAGCAAAATCTCCTAGCGCTGCCATAAATACTAATGGAATGGACCACCTCCTTGCTCTCTATCTCTCTGTAGAAGTCATCTTCAAGAAGGTAACCATCTTTATGGAGGTTCATTAATCAAGCAATGAACTTTTGGGGATGAAATGAGCTTGTTCTTCTCATCTTAGAAGAAAAGCCTTATCACAGTTACCGACATTATGAATGGCCAACCCCTGTTCTCCTGCTAGATGGGTCAAACCGGACCATGATATTGTGTAGTTACAGTGGTGATATGAAAATGAGTGCCTCTAGCACAATTCAGTCTGTGGATTAGTTCAGGGCTAGACATAGGTTCGGTACATAGAAACACAGAATGTAAGACACAATATGTGCCCAATAACATTTCACCAGGTGTGTGGCCTGGTGTCCTCCTATTGTAGCACTGATCATAAGTAAGGTATATGTAACATACTGGTCTAGGCTGTGTGTTGTCTAACAGTTGCCGATTGATGTAGAACTGATATGATATTATACAATATGATGAAATAAGAGATTCTGGGATGATACAAATGATGATGGTCCTAAATACCTTGAAAAAAAAGTAGCTGAGGTTAAACATGCCAAATACCTAAACTGTAGCCAAATACACAGTTACAGCAAACTTGGGCTCCATGTGCATCCTCCTTAAGGTGCAAATAAACCCCAGTGTATCTAGGAATGCAACAACCACTAATGGGTACATGATTTAGATAAGTGTGCATGTTTCTCACATTCATCCTATAAATTGCAAGAAATATATTGCAAGAATCTTATACCAGCAGACACCCACATATTAACACCCATTAAGTTGGCACTGATGGCCTAAGGTAGGCTAGGCAGCAACAGGCTCTGTAGAGACAGGTTCAGTAAATGCCCCATGAGCATCAATGACTTTCACAAACCCCTTCATAGATTCTTTGTCCACATATAGACACTTGACCTATCCTGTTCAACAGCAAAGCATTACATTAATAACCTAAATACAGGAGGGGCTGAGGGATGCATTATAAACTAGGGCCAGGGGAGGTCTGGCAAGGGACATAAGAGACAATTGTTCTCTGGCCTGCACTGAGTTGAAGACCAGCCTTTGGGTTGATAAGGACTTCAAACATTTACACTACTGCAGATACTTTCTACACCCCCTTTCTGTAAAACAAGTGAGTTCTCTACCCAGTGTGTTTTGGGCTTCAGTATTATTGGACCATTTGCATGGACCTCTTACCATGGTTAAATGTGGTCTCCCCTCCCCTGCTACAGATGAATATTTCTCCCACCCTACTAGACAGGTGACACATGGAAGCAGATAAATCCTAGATCCTTTTGCTTTGATTATACACCCCCTTCACCCCATAATGAGCAGAGCAGTGGAATATAATGGCATATAATTGGAATATAACATAATAGCCTTATGGCTATTCCAGCAGGACACATTCAACTTAGCCTCTGGTGTCTAGCAGACTAGAGTCTAAGCTTGAATCAGTTCACCAATATTTTAAGATCAGAGAAACAGATGTTTCTGTCATGGCTGTCACCACCTCTAAGGGGAAAAAAATGTGCTACAAAAAAAATGAGAAATCACTTTGTCATCACCTGTGTCCATTCCCCCAGGCTGTCGGGAATCTTGATATAACATTACAAAATGAAATTTAGAAAATAAAGACAATTGTGGGTATACAAGATTTTTTTCTGAAATACAATCTGAAAATAATAGTAGAGAAATTATGAGATATTTGACATAGTTTTACCAACTAATTAGAGAGATGAAAGAAACATAGAAGATGGTTTTGATTCATAGTGTAGCAAGTTCCCTCAGGGCAATAATAAATTATATCAGGCAAAGTATAGATTTGCCTGAAAATTCATATTTATTGTTGTATTCCTTTTTTTATTAATCTGTCCTGTGTCTGCTTTTTCATGTTGAATTTTATATTTATATTTACAGTCTGATTTTATGGTCCAGGTTTAAAATCGTATTATCTTAGAGATAAATGTAAAAAAGCACAGAAAGTTAGGATTCAGATCTACAAATCTAGGTGCAGCGGCTCTACCTGGGTCCTGGGATTTCGCAAGCTCTGGTCTAAGAGATAATTGGGTGCTGGTCGGTCCCTGATATTGCATTATTAAGTCAGAAAGTTGCAAGGTTATATTCCTCTTATTACAACCCTTCTAGCGAATAATGCCTTGGTGTATAAAAGTCAATAGTCAAATACAGCAGATAGGAATACAAGATGCCCATTCATGTAAACATCAATAAACACCAGCAAGTGGCTGTACATAGTTCCCTAGTGGTCCAGGGCTCACATGTTGGAGACAGTCCCCTAAGGTCTCCCAAGGGATGTGACCACATATTGCAAATCTTTTTTTTTTGTCCTCAAGTTATGATGTCACATCCTAGCACATCTCCACACAAAATTTTGTTGTCACCATTTTGTTTGGAAAATTAGTAATAATGTTAATAAAGGTTTATTTGCATCATATTCTGATCTTACCTAATAAGTAACTATATCCACTTGAGGAACCGATGTTGCATGTTTAGCAATAACGCTTATGTTCCTATGTTAATGAATTATGCAGTAAGACCTTTTTAAGAGAAATGTATTCAGACAAGTTTACGGGTTGAAGAATAGAGGAATTTCACTTATTTTACATTGTGGATTGCTTGAGAGAGATCCCCAGTGCTTGATCGTAGAGTTCTTTCGTGTCCTGTCATTGTGATATTACTAAGCAAACTGGGCTGGCAGTGATACTGCTTGAAAGGACTTAGCAGAGTTTTGGGTAGGAAAACGTAATGCTTCCATTGGCTATTCCGGGAAACTGTATGCAGACTATATATAATGTATCTAGAATATATAAGAGTTGGCAGGGCTATGCCACACCAATGTGATACAAATCAATGGGAAAATGGAAGTATAGATTCTCTCTTTTGTGTTGATGGGCAAAAGTAGCATGTGTTAATAGTTTGCCATGTAGAAGGGTATTGAGTCCTACAATTGCTCATATATAATAAATGAATATATAATTAAGTAACTGTTAAGTGCAGTTCTATAATATCAATGAACGCTCCTCCGGGACAGATCTTTGTGATTTGGATCTTCACGTCAATGCACAACGCAGAGCGCCAGGATATTTTCCTGTTCTTTAAACTCAACATACAACCGATATGAAATTTAATGACATGCGTTGATGATATTATTTTGCTTTTATGCAAATACAAGCATTTGTTGTTTATTAAGCTAATGTTTGCAGTAGTGACTCATGCAGCTCCTCAACAACAAGCTCACCTGTTTGTAATCAAAGGGTTAAAAAATAAATGGCTCTTCTCTCACTCCTGTGGCATTCTGAAAAAACATATTCCCACTGAAGAAAGAAGTATAGTTCTTTGAAGTGAAGAAAAAAGTTATGTATATGTAATTTTGGTTTTCCCCAGGGGACACATGATTACATTTTCCTCTTGTCAAAGGACTGTGGACAGATGAATATTAATTGCGAGTATGGACAGCCCAAGCTCGACTACAGGAATTTGTAGAGGTGGTTTAAAGAACCTTAAAAATTATAAAATGACAACACCTTGCTAAGTCCTTAGATATACATTGTTAGTTTCTGTTCAATTTAAATCATTGTGAATTTAGTAAATCAATTGGTTTATGAGAAGAAAATAAATGATAAAATGTTCAGAAATGGATAAAAAAAAATAAGTAATATGTAATGCATTTGTTCTTTAACTGATGTCAAGGGCTGACTAAAAGCTGGGAACATGTGCAGCCCAGTCAGGTGCCACAGTTTTAGATTGTATCTGTGTTAGAAAGGTATAGGTATTAACTAAGTCATTCCCTTATCCCCATTCATCTATATTTCTACCTGCAAATCGGTTGCTAAAAAAGGCTAGAGTGGACCTGTCACCAACAATGCTTTACAGATTACCAACGCAAGACCAGTATAACTATTGACTTATCTGTCCTGATCTCTCCTCCATTTGTCTCACCCTTCCTATCTCTAAAAAGGAAGATACGGTGTCATGATAAGGATCTGCAATGCAGTGTTGGTATATCCTGGTACACAGCACAGGAATAACAGGCAGGCCGAGGTCAGGTATACAGGAGCAGGACTTAAGGCTTCAGGACATAGGATTAAGGCAAGAACGAAGGTCAATGTCAAGCAGAGGTCTGGCACACAGTTCAAGATCCAAAGGAAGCAGTACAATAGGATAAGGCAAAGTTGTGGTCAAGGCAGATCTCCGCTTTACTTCACCATTTTAAAGGTGTTCCTAAACCTGCTCCACATCATAAAATCCAAGATGCTCCATATGCCACATCAAATGGTTCCCTCTGTCCCCTGACACCATCATGCGTTGGATGTGGGCGATTTACACATTGGGTTTCCCGAAAGATCTTCCCTGTCTTATACCAACTACTCGCAGGTTTAATGGAGGCCTAGGTATAGCACACTACAGAGTATGTAATATGTCAACTGTACCTTACAATTTTTTAAATACATCTCAAAATAAGTTAACTCTTAGACACACTCAAATTGCAAGTAGCTTAATCATTTCTCCCTCTTGACTACTGTAACCTGGTCATGCCTTTCAATTATTTTCACTGCAATGACAGAATGAAAAGGGGCCTGTACAGTTATAAACTGAAATGTGCATCAGGTTTATATGGGTTATAGGGTAAGAGAAGACAGCTTTGATCCAGTGTTTCTCATCTAAGGCCAGGTAGACGGTGTAATTTCAGGTACACAAGAATGCTAGTCTGACTCTATCTTTTTAGGTGAATCAGTACGCACTGGTTATAGGAATTGTCCATTAAATAATGTATTGTATGACTCCCCGATATCCGGTATCAGTGTATTTAAAATATCACTTATTACACATATTGTATCACTACTATTTCTGCACAGTGGCTTACAAAGGTTGTTTTTTTCTTACTATGTAATCTAGTTTCATTTAAAGTTAAGTTTTATTTTAGACAGGATTTTTGTTTGTTGGTAGTTCGTTATATTATTATATTATTGGGGGTTTTAGTTCTCAGTACTAGATATATATACACGTGTGTGAATTGGTATTCTGTACTATTACAGTCTAGGCTCAGGGCATGTACAGCCCAGATTCAAGCTAAAGTCCTGCTAAGACCATGTACACTGATCCTATATAAGTAATAGCTTTGTCACAAAATTGAGGGCTTATAGTAAATTCTCCGTCCCGCCCAACTTTACAATACCCACAAGTGTCCTCTTCTGCCTCTTCTCAGCCCCTTTAGCACCCCTCTTATCCTCCCAGACACTTCCTACGCACTCCCTCCAGTGTCTCTGTGCTCTTACCCACCTCTCCCTGTCCCCGCTGGTCTGGTACACCCCATTTTTCACATGCTGGTGCATGTGAGATCATAGGTCTACTCAAGATAAGAGGGAGGGGGAGGGGAGGAAAGTGAGGAAGAGGAGTTGACAGAGAGTGTGTATAGGTGTCTGTGTTAGTGTGCATGGGTATATCTATATGAAAATGCATGATGTTGGAAATATATATATAGTGTTAAGGTGTGTCTGCGTGATGGGTGGTATGAGATATGAGGGGGTGAAAAGAAACAGGATAAGAAGATGGAAAAGGAGAGAGAGACAGAGAGAGAGGGAGAGGAAGAAAGAGAGGGAGAGAGAGAGAGAAAGGAACAGAGAGAAGACAAAAGTACACATCCTCTGCAACGGCACATGTGAGCAAAATTTGAGAGGTGTCCAACTGCGCTATTATTTCACCCCTACAAGGCTCCTGAAGAATCAGTGGTTTTAATAAGGACAGTAATAACAATAATAAAAGTAATAACAGTATACAAGTTTAATATGCATGTCTGCCTTAGAACTCCACATTTTTCATGTTAAATATATATTTACAGTGGCTCCATTTTGAAAAGAATGGGGATTCCTGAGGTACATGTTTTCCTGGGATTCAATGTTCTTCACTAAGAGCCAGCTGTCAATAGAGCTGTCACTCAGTCAAAGAAATTCATTTACAGAAAATAGTAACCTTCTGGATGCAAAATGTGGCAACCCAAGCAGTCAATGATCTACTGTTTGCATGACTTAAACCTGACTGGGGATCATCAGGTTCTAGTTCAAGAAAAGCCGGCGTGCCATAAGATAGCTTTCCAAATTAGTACTTTTAAAGGCATATGTCATAACGTTGCCTTCTGACTAGCATATTGTCCAGGTAAACTTTTGTTTGCAAAGCACCTGCAATTACAAACATGAAAGTTCAGATAACCTGGGCATGATTTTTGCAGGTCAGTTGAGAGGGACCAAATCCAAGAGGTGTTCTTTAAGTACAGTCACAGATTTGTCATGAACAAATCTGAAAAACAGTTATTCGCTCATTTTGTAGAGCAGAGTTTGTCTCTGCCAAAGACAAGTTTGCCGTTTCAAGCCACAATGCAGGGTGTGTTGTTCAACAGATACGCTCTTAGTCATCTGATGTGACATCAATGTCCTTTGGGCTGTCCTGACATGTTGCCATTCTCCATCGGTTGGCATGCTGGCTGCTTTTCCTCTTTTGTTGAGAGTCTGGGCACTCTTCTTCTAGTTTCTGGCGCTTGTGTTTAGTCCTCCGGTTTTGGAACCAAACTTTTACCTGTTTAATATGGAAAAGAAGTTGGATTATAGGTTTAAAAGCAAAGCAAGTTCATTTACATAATATATGTCGTTCACAGAAAATATAAGAATAAAATGTATTTCTACGTTCTGGTGCAGACAGGCATAGGTATTGTCAGGTTTTGTAACATCCACCATGAGCTTCATAGGCTTTATCACTTAAAAAAAAAAAAAAAAAAAACTGTGACAACCTAGAGCTCACAAAAATGTTTCATGTTGTTAATTTTATGTTTTCCCTATGAACATTTTTCTGGGCCAGGTAATTTGTTGGATCTGGTCCAATAACCGATGGATTGGAATGGGCTATGCATTAGCCTAATTTTTCCATTGAGTGATCATCCACAGGAATGCAACCAGCTGTGCATTCACTATAATTAAAGTGAAGAGGAATTGCCCTGCCCACAGGATGGGAGCTGTCCTAACCAATATCATCCAAAAGACAAATTAAAAGATTAATAGTACATTGCAAAAACTACATACCTTGAAAAAAATTAAATCTCGGCTGATAATGTCAATTGTCCCCCATATTACAAAGCAAAGTGCAATTGCTATTAAAATCAACAGCCCCTCTGTCCTATAACCTCATAAATATTTTTAAAGTTTTTTTGGAAGTTCTGCGTTATTGCCGTATAAAGATTTACACAAAGTATTTGCAATTAAAAGTGTCAAGAATTACGACTTCTGATCCAAACAAAATAAAACCTCTGAATGATAAGATGTGAAAACATATTCAAAGCTAATTTATGTCCTGTTTTTGTTAGGCAGTTTATTTTATTTGCATTGCCCGCTAGAATAGCATCACTCTAAATAGGGAGATTGATTAACCGTATGTAATGTATCTCCCAGTAACGGAATGGATTCAGTCTCTTGGAGTGGACTATCCCCTCTCAATTTAAATGGGTATTACTAATAAATAAAACCAGTTTATACTTCACAGACTAGACTAATTTTGTGATTTTGATAAATGCACAAAGAAGTATAGATTGCAAAAATATTTGTATTATAAGCGAAAAACTAGGGGAAATCAAGCCCCTTGCTTCCCCCACACACTTCACTAGAAGCATAGGCGTCGCTACAGGGAGGCAGGAATTGCCCTAGATTATTCTTTGCCCCCCCCTTTTGGAAAAAAATATGTGGTTATGGGCAGGTGTGTGTATGGGCAGTCGTGTGTAAGGGCAGTGCATGTATATATGTGTCTATGGTCAGGTGTGTGTGTGTAAGGGCAGTGCATGTGTATATGTGTGTTTATGGACAGGTATGTGTAAAGGCAGTGTGTAAAGGCAGTTGTGTGTAATGGCAGTGCATGTGTGTTTATGGGCAGGTGTTTGTAAAAGGCGGAACTTTTTAGTGGTATCTTATGTGTCTCCACTATATATTGTTTCAGAGTCGCAACTGACTAGTGTAAGCAGTTGAGCAGTCCACACAAGAATTAAAGATGTGTTTTTAATACTTTGGAAAGACAGGGCAAATAATATGCATCTAAAGGGGTTTAATCCCCAATAGCAGACACTATATTTTATCTGTTGCTGGCTGGAGTTATATTTGTAAATACTCAATAAAATCTCTTCCAAATTGTTATCCTGAGTTTTTATTGAAGGGGTTGGGCGTTATTTATTTAAATGTTGGGTTTATTCATGTGGTTCATGATCATGTCTAAGATATGGCAGTCAAGTATTTCGGGCTCATCATAACAATAGTCATTAATTAATATGCAGATTTTGAGTAGATCGTCATACCTGAGTTTCTGTCAGACACAAACTGTTTGCAAGTTGTTTTCTTTCTGTTCCCACCACATAATGGTTCTTCTCAAAGGCTCCTTCAAGGCGGAGGAGTTGAGATGGAGAGAAAGCTGTTCTTATCCTTTTGGGTTTGCGGGAAAAGGGTCCTTGAAGTAAATAATTATCTGAAGTATTTTCCTCACCTGAAAAATAAAATACGCACCAGTAAGTACACAAAAAAAAGACTAAAGAAAAGGTGGCTTCACCAAAAGCCTTGATACTAAGTTTCAAATTAAAAGTGGGCAAGTGTCGCAGACTATGAACCAATGAAATAATTGTGCAGTCGTTTACATTACTGTACTACAAATCATAGCCAATATGTCCCTGTAATTGTCTGTAAAGTTCTGAGGTCTGTAGTGTGATAAGGAAAAAGGTGAACTTTGAAAATAATAAGTCCCAATTGTGTCACTTTTTGTTATTGTATTTCAAATCCTAACAGCAAAAAGGGACAGAGATAAAAACAAGGGGAGGACTTAGAAACAGCATAACAGCATCTATTTACACATCTTGTGTTATGTCTAAAATCAGTAGTGATCAAATAGTCCTAATATTTGCCTTCATGAACTTAGATTTATTTCTTAGTTGGGTCATCTCTAATAAATCAAGGATTCCACATGCACTTTATTAGGGGCTATATAATCAATGTAGTGATAAATATCTAGGAGTCAGCTCCTTATCCAGGTAACCCCCGGATATGCTTACATGTATTTTAATTCTGAGCAGCACCAAACATTTGTGATTAAGAAAAGAAACCCTCTGTATGTCTCTGCCTTATCAATTACAGGAGACATCTATGCCTTGCTTTCTAGTTAATGCCTTCAGCCTCTGGGTAGCAGTTTGCTGTGGGCCCTCTGGCGGTATTTAGGATAATGCACTCCGTTTTAAGATTTCATCATCACTGAAATGCTGATAAGGTCAAATAACAAACAATTGACAAGAAGGCAGAAGACATTAAAAAAAAAGCCTACGGCTGCCTTGCTTCTGAGCTTCAAAGCTTACCTTCCAGCTCTAGGAATTAAAGTTTTCCATCAGAGATAAAATAATAATTGTACAGATAAAATTACACCAAATTCCAGATATCATCTTTCTTGTTAGTTATGTTTTATTTATTATTATTTATTGATGTTTTGAAACAGTGAGTAAACAGTTACTATTGCCACATCTAATGTTGGTTGTCAATAGGCATGGTATTAAATTAGAACAACCTATTCTTATACTATTACTCTTAAATAAAAAAAAAAGACTGGGGCTGCTAATTTTTGGCACGGTCTAGAAGCTGTTCCATAAACGCTCTATATTTAGAAAAAAACAAATG
This sequence comes from Spea bombifrons, assembly GCF_027358695.1. Classification (NCBI taxonomy): domain Eukaryota; kingdom Metazoa; phylum Chordata; class Amphibia; order Anura; family Pelobatidae; genus Spea; species Spea bombifrons. The sequence goes on along the minus strand of NC_071090.1, from coordinate 37,885,354 downwards.
CGTTAAAATAGGATGTTAAAGATAAGGACAAGGGTGAGTAAATGTATCCACAGATTGCTATTTCAGATAACATCATGATTGATAACAAGGGCTTTAACCGAAACTATATGAAAAAAATTATGGTAAATATAAATACAAACACACCTACTTGCTTCACGCGGATTTTATTTTCCTGAAAATTGTATTTACTAAAACAGTCCACTCTTTTTGTTCCACACAATTAGTGTTTTACAGGGCTGCAGATAATATATTTACAGCAGTCATTTTGATTTCAGTATTAATACTATTTCCATAAAAGTAGCCTTCCAGCATGGTAAATCAAAAAGACAAATTACCACAAATAAACATATTTTGGCAGGACTCCCCTGAATTAGGACAGTATGTAAGTATGCTATTTCATACCTTAAAAAACCATATCATGGTTTGTTTCCTTTTAATATTTCTGAGCAGAATTTTCATGGGATTAACAAAGAATAGAAGTTCCAACACTTTGTCATCTTTGCATTACTCTCAGGTAGGTGAAAACACCTATAAGGTCAGAAAATATGCAATTCCTCACATAGCCCCATGGGGCATCTAAAATAGCACAGTTCCATGGAGCAGCATGTGCATTCTAATTGGATCCTTTCTTTACTCTGTTAATTGGCTTTTTATCAACATAGTCCAGCCCACTCCTCACCCACTTTCATTCCTATTCTCTGGAAACCCTACCCAGTTAAGATTGTCTTGGGCTAGCCCTGTCTCTTTACATGGCTAGCCCCACCACACATCAAAGAGCTCTGAGTAGCCAACCCTGGAAAGTTTCCAGGTATAGTGGCTGTATAGAAGACAGGTAATCTTTAGGTAGGCCTAAGAGTTTGTACACTTTGTCCTTTAACCTTAATACCATATTGGCTCGATTATACGCAGCACCCTAAATTTTTGGTGCTATTTTAAAGAAAAAAATATTTAAAAAAATACACATTAATGGAATAGTAAAACAGTAATTTTCCTAATACACAGGAATATATGTATTTTAATATTTTTGGTATCTATTATGCAGCTAGTCAGCATATGTTATATACAAACAGTTATATGCCCCCCCCGATATGCCACTCTGCCCCCCCAGATATGCTTTATGCCCCCTAGAAATGCCAATCTGCCCCCCAGATATGCCACTCTGCTCCCCCCAGATATGCTTTATGTTCCCTAGAAATGCCACCCTGCTCCCTAGATATGCACCCCCCCCCCAGACTTACCAATCCACTCCCAGACTCCCTGGTGTCTAGCGGGGCTGGCCGGTGGAGGTCTGCACGATGCGCGCAGGCAACCTCCGCTGCCGGCACTTCCGGTGGAGAAGCACTGGTGGAAGTACCAGCAGCGGAGGTTGTCTACGAGCATCGCCGCAGCTGGTGAATGTCTGCGCTTAGACAACCTCTGCTGCCGGCACTTCCGCTGGGGCTTCTATGGTTATGTCACGCCGATACTCCACCATAGAAGCCCCGGCAGAAGTACTGCCAGCGGAGGTTGTCTACGCACATAGCGCAGATGTGCACTGGCTGCCAGAGAGTAGGATCCAGGGCCCCTGCAGTGCTGCGGGGCTGAATGGAAAGAAAAACACCCGCCCGGCGCCCGTAACTGCATATCCCAGGCGGCAGGCGATACGAATTGTGCATCCCTGAGCTAAACTCCGATTATAGGCTGCACCCACACTTTGAAGACTTAAGGTGGGGGGGGACTGTGGCCTATATTCGGCAAAAACGGTACATTGATTGGCTAAACTATTTTAATATTCACTCAACATTGTTACCACAAAACATGTATCATTGAAGTACCATAAAATTAAAATGCTAAATACACTATATGGCCAAAACTATGTGGGCACCTGTCCATCACACCTATATGAGCTTGTTGGACATTCCTTTCCAAAACCATTGGCAATAATATGGGGTTACCCCCCCCCTTAACAGCCTCCACTATTCTAGAAAGGCTTTTCACATGTTTGTGAGAAATTGTGCCCATTCATCCAGTAGAGCATTTGTGTGCTCAGGCACTGATGTTGGATAAGAAGACCCGGCTCACAATCCCCGTTCATATTCATCAGAAAAGTGTTCGATGGGGTTGAGGTAAGGGCTCTGTGCGGGCCAGTCAAGTTCTTCCACAACAAGCTCATACAACCATGTCTTTTCAGATCTTGCTTTGTCCAAAGGGGCACAGCCATGCAGGAACAGGAGAGGACCTTCCCCAAAACTGGTGCTACAAAGGGCGTACACAAACTTCTGTTACAATAGTGTACATTTAGTTTACTTTACTATAACAAAACTTATTCGCTGCTTTGAAGAAGAGGGTGATGTGTGTCTTCCATTTATATTTCAGGTGGTGACATAAGAATGTCACATAAAAACAAGCAAAAATAATATTTTATTAGAAAATTATGCATTATATATATATTACTGGGTTTTTGTTATAAAGGTAGAGCGCAAATAGCTTGGGGGTGCCTCTCATTGATCTCCCTCTAACAACTAGTTTCCCCACACAGCGCAATGCTTTTGAACGAAATATCTTCAAATTAATTGACAAGCAAAAGACGCAAGCTACAAATAATTGAAATAAATACATTTTTACATTTCATTTACAGCTTCCCTTTAAATAAGTCATAAGATAGTTAACATTTACTGAAGGCAGTCTCATTCAATAATAGATCTAGGAGTCATTTTGAAAAATGCCTCCATAGGGAATACTGGTACATTTTCACAGTCCTGTGGTGGTAAAAAAAAAAAAAAAAGGCAGAAATGTGCAGACTCTGACATCATACTTCACAAAAAAGTTTCCTGAAACACCAAAAAATGGGCAATTGTATATAAGATTTACATCAGTGGAAACCAAACTGCAGAAACATGATTGTTTGGGCAGGAATTTCTCAGAGGTAGGAGCATTGCTTTACGTCCATTTGCAGAAATGAGTTAATTTTGTTCACCCTGCCTCTGAACCTGACATGTCATTATTTAAAGATACACATTCTTTGGATCCTTATAGCAGCACCCATTACAACCCATGATTCCATCTATAAATCCATAATTCCAAAAATTTAAATGGGCTGGAGAAATTACTCTCAATGGAGAAGTTATTCCCACTGGCGTAAAACCATTCAGAAGGTACCAGTTGACGTTAAGGTGTGAGAGTTATATATTTATGTATTGGTTCAAGGAGGTGACGCAATCTGTAGCTACTACAGAAACTGACATGTATTTGTCAGACAACAGTTAATTATAGGCCAAAACCTGAACAGTTCACCTGTTAACACTTCAATTAGTTTCTACACAAACCTGCCCCGCAAACCAGGGAGAGTACTATTTCAAGATAATTAGTATGGGTGAGGTGACCTCAGGCCAAACAGAATCTCCGTAGAGGTGGCCACTATGACACACGTTGGAGTTCAGCCATCAGAACGCTGGCTATCGGCACTTTAGTAGAAACATGGTGGGATAATTTTTCTTGGTGGCGCTTGTGGGTGATGTGTGTGTGATGTATAGTTATAAGTATGTCAGTGACACCATTTGAACCATTTACAGTGAGGACAATAAAGGTATGGAATTCACTTCCAAGGGAGGTGGCGTTATCCAATACATTAGATACCTTCAAAAGGGGCCTCGATATTTTCTTAGAAAGGCATGACATATAAATAGAATAACATTAATATTTTAGAGCTTCTTGATCCAATGAGAAATCCGATTGCCTCTTGGAGTCAAGAAGGAATGTTTTTCCCCTGATGGCAGAATTCGAAGTAGCTTAATTAGGGGGTTTTTTGCCTTCATTTGGATCAAGAATAGGAAGGTTAGGTAGAAGGGTTGAACTTGATGGACTTGATGGGTCTTTTTCAACCTTATGAACTATGTAACACTGATATAATGAATACTGGTGAAGCTACAGGTAGGTTGGGGGTATGTTAAAACCCCTCAGGATTATAGTAAATTCTACTACCCATAATGCATCATGTGAACCAGCAATAAAAACCTGAGGCACAGGCTGTCATGAATACTCATTAAACAGAGAGAACACATTCTGCATGGACATGTGCCGCCTGAGTCATCCATATATGTTTTAACCCCTTATATGTCAGAGTACATTTCAATCATTGTGATAGCTGTGTCCTTCATGTGAAGTGATAAATGTCAAACTACATATGTATCACTTAATAATAACTTAGCAACATGTATCACATTTTATGTTTCATTCAATGGAAATTTGGTTCAGAGTATGAATGAAAATCATAATTTATATGCCAATATAATGGGCCAATATACATGGTTCTAACTAATATTTAATATAAATGTTTATGAAGTTAATGGTGCATCGGGGTTGTAAACTGCTAAACAGTATGTATTCTGTAAAAATAATAATCCTTCTAACACAATGCCATGTGGAAATCCACATAAGAAAAGTAGGGTTCTCTGGTAGAGACCATGGAGAATAAGATAATTTACAAATTATGCATAGGGGGTCCACAAGAAAAAGGCGCAAACAAATAAGTTAATTCAATAGAAATAATAAATTAATCCTGGTACTCAAACTAAGGATATGAAGTTTGTCCAAAGGGGAGAAAAATAAATGCATATTTTAGCAAGAATTTTAAAAATAAAGTGTTTCTGCAAAAAAAAAAAAACCACAATGAACACTTTGCAAATGCCACCTGACTATATTCAATACCCGTATAGTATATCAATAAAGTAAAGTATATCAATGCTACATAGACCATTTAATTGATAGAACTGATGGAATGTTATAAGAATTGGTGGTCGTATAGGTTGTTTACTCTTTAATTTTATAATACATAAAATACACTTTTGCTTTGCATTACATAAAGAGAGAAACATGGAATTGTTATTCTGCAATACAATGAATGACTATGCTTCGTTTAAGATATTGTGATCTTTTTTTTTTTTCTAAATAAGGGTATTACATTAGTTTGGGTGACCAAGCTGTCAAATCTTTTTATAAAAGAGTGAAAGGTTGTGAAAACCAAAGCTCAGACCGTATCTGAAGTGTATGAAAGGAAATAAATAAAAAAATAAATAAAGGGGGATACTGCCCTTATTTTTGGACCGATTACACAGCTGCAACCTTGTAACACACTCTCCAAGTGTAGAAAACTTCGTAACAAATCCAACCAGGTGCGCTCGTGTCAACCGATAAAATAAAATGATACGAAAAAAAAAAAATGATAGTGCAGACGTATAAACAGCAAAAATCACGGATAGATATACTGTATGCACTCACAAGTGTACGTGATGTTTCAAAGTGGAAAAGAGGTTCTCTATGGATCCGTCTGTCCGCTTGAACATGTGGACAAAACACAAAACCAGACACACATGGGATGATATCTTTCAGGAAGAGAACACCATACGGTGATGGATGCACTTACTCTCATGTAGAGAATGTTCAGCGTTGGATATTCCAAAGCTGTCTCCCGATCAGATCCTCCTGTATGATCGTCTGCAGTCTCGTGTGGTCTTAGTAGATATTCCCCGTCTTCCAATCAGTATCGGAAACTACCATAAGTTAGTGGCCAACCCGAAAGTTAATAAAAGTAAGAATTTATTTGAGGGCAGAGCCCTATATATATGTTCCAATGGACTTACAGGTACATGATTTCATTTTATATATTTTATATATATTTTATATATATTTATTATGATATTTATTTATTTATTTTGCCCTCAAATAAATTCTTACTTTTATTAACTTTCGGGTTGGCCACTAACTTATGGTAGTTTCCGATACTGATTGGAAGACGGGGAATATCTACTAAGACCACACGAGACTGCAGACGATCATACAGGAGGATCTGATCGGGAGACAGCTTTGGAATATCCAACGCTGAACATTCTCTACATAAGAGTAAGTGCATCCATCACCGTATGGTGTTCTCTTCCTGAAAGATATCATCCCATGTGTGTCTGGTTTTGTGTTTTGTCCACATGTTCAAGCAGACAGACGGATCCATAGAGAACCTCTTTTCCACTTTGAAACATCACGTACACTTGTGAGTGCATACAGTATATCTATCCGTGATTTTTGCTGTTTATACGTCTGCACTATCATTTTTTTTTTATTTTTTTCGTATCATTTTATTTTATCGGTTGACGCGAGCGCACCTGGTTGGATTTGTTACGAAATCTTTTTATAGTTAAGAGCGGAAGCATTTCCAGCACTTTTCATATATCGTTATTCAAGCCTAATTTCCATCATTCGTGTTTAGGTTACCCTCACTAATTGTATTTTTCTTCCCAGCACAAGTGTGGCCTTCTTTTGAAATCATATTCATACTTGTAACATTACTTATCAGAATGAATATGTAAGACAATTCGGCCAAAATCATACACCCTAATGGGAATAAAAAGGACCAAAATGTGTTAATTTACTTGTCTTGAAGTTAGAAAAACGTTATATTCCTGGGATTTCTACCTATCCTTGGCACTGGCAGGCAAACATAAGAATGTGCGCATCACTATTTGCTAGTTGTGTAATTTTTTAAAAAATTTGGTATGCTTGAATTCTAACCTTAATTGATATACATTTCTCAAAACAGACAGACTATATGCTATTTCGGAGAGCCTTTTGACTTCTTTTCATGTAGCCTTTTTCTCTACCCACCCTTTACAATGTTGCTTAGGTTTTTTTCCCATAGGATAGGTGCAACTGCTACAAAAAAATCTATTCAGCAACATCCTCCAAGTACAGTAATTCCTAGATATTTATGCATTAGTGAAGACATGGGACCAAAATACTCCCTAACACACTATACCCTTTTTTAAAAATAGTTCACAGGCAGCAAAGGGGCTTACTTCATTTGTTTTTATTTCATAAGTCCACTTTGATTTACACTTTTTATTTCCCACTTATTTAATTACATGTAAATGTAACTTTTTTCTGTTAGCACTGTTGCTCATAGGAGAATAGTGCAACATGACTTGAGATCATCTTGGAGTGTTTGTTCACCCCCAGAATCCCTATTACAAACTAGAGGGATCCCCTTAAAATATGTATTATTATTATTATTATTATTATTCTTGCCTGGTGACCACACTGTGTGTCTGCGTAGACTCTTCAGGGCCTCTGTACCTAAAGTACTTATCCTTATACTGCGGGAAAGGCACTCAGCCGTTACGTCTTTTACAATGCAACAGTTCTTAGTGTGAGCATTGTCTTTACGGGGCTAAAAGATCAGTTTTGATGATTTTATAACTGGTATTTTGCTAGGTATTATGTTTTACCTCCTTGATCACATAATCACTGAATTGATGAATTATAACATCCCATTTTTCTACCTCTTGAAAAACGTAACATCCCGACCGCTTCTCCACCGCCATGGTACAGAATGAAGTTGTAATGAGTACTTTCATTATAAATATTCTATGCTGCTACTTATTAAGAACTGAGAGACTGGGACAGTTGGTTACTCTTTCCTGATGAAACATCATTCAAGTTCACACAGGCCTGTTTCAGAGGTCATTTGTGTGATATGCTAAAGAAATGTATGCAGAAAAGAAATGGATTAACATGTGTCATGTAAAAGAAGAATCACTACGCAAGACTTACAAAAGAAATGCAATAATATAGTCTTTATCCATTGACTTTAACCTTTTGATATGTACAGTATATCTATGTAATATATATATACGTATATATATATATATATATATATATATATAAAAATAACAAATAGCCCTGCACTCCTACCTAAACATAAATAAGGTGACAAATACTAGATTCCTAGTTCAAAAAACATGGTGCCCGGTGCTTGGCTAATAGCAAAGTAACAATAATCTAAAAGTAGTGAAGCCAGCACTCACGGTCTTCAATAATGCTTCATTTTTATTTGCAAGACGCCAAGATGTCAACGTTTCAGTCCACCTCATGGACTTTCCTCAGGACAATTTTTTGCAAGACGCTGAGGAAAGTCCACGAGGTGGACTGAAACGTTGGCATCTTGGCGTCTTGCAAATAAAAATGAAGCATTATTGAAGACCGTGAGTGCTGGCTTCACTACTTTTAGATTATATATATATATATATATATATATATATATATATATATATATATATATATATACACACACACACACATGCATACATTTCCTCAAGATTGTAAACTTGCGAGCAGAGATCTCTTCAACTAATGTATCGGTTTATTTTCGTCAATTCTAGTCTCGTCATATCCCTTGAATATATGTATTCTAAGAAGTGCTGCGTAAATTGTTGGCGCTATATAAATAAAAGATATTAATAATAATAATAATGGCTAAATGCCATTATTAGATTGCATAAAAATAAAAATGTATGGTATGGTGATGACAATAATGTCTTAAAAAAGCAAAAGTACACATATATACACGTTTTAGCATACACAAATAAATTGTACAGTGTTTTTAGATTTGTTTTCCTCAGTGATGTGTATTGTCTTACTTATTGTCTTTGTGCTGATTTTATTTTTTTCTTTCCACCATTTCACTATCTTGTATTTGGGATAAATTTGCTTATTTGGAAAACAATTATAAAATGTGAGATGCACGATCGAATGTATTTGTGATTACACATTGAAAGTGAAATAGTGGTCGTTAAGGGATGCAGACTTCAAGGTGGATTTCTGGATGTAGAAGGACTGGCATACAGTGATTATGTGTCTTTAGAAAAAAGCGAGATAAAGGAAAAATGAGAAAGCAGAGTCCATCATGTAATGTTATGAGATTAACCAATTTTTCCACAATTGCACAACTCTATGACCTTAGGTCTTAAACTTCCTGACACACAAAAATTTAAGAGCTCTGGCATAATGAAGAGGTTTAAATATTCCAAATCTTTCTCTACATATATGTGTAAAAAGCAGTTTAAAATCATGGCAGCCGTGCTTGACGAATAAAAAGTTTTATTAGATTTCAAACGTTTAGATTAATCATATTTTGTTATTATTTTGATGAGTATATATATATATATATAGGTTTTCTAAATTAACCAAATGAACAACACATTTACAACATTCGAGATTTTATCTAGATTTTGCAAATGTTATGTGAACATAGTACTTTCACTGCTTGATGCCAATTAGTAGCCTAATTTGGTTTAGTAATTGCTGTCTGATACTAAACTATGCTAGGTAGGCAATTATTGCTGGAGAATTAGAACCCCTGTCCTTTGGAAATATGTTTCACCTCTGTCTATAATATCTGCTGATGTGCATGGGTTTTGTTTTCATTAGTAACATTTGGGTGGGGGGTAACTAGAAGAAACGTTGGAAACCATGCTGTATGTTTAAGAACATTATAACAAATGTCTTAATGATTGCAATATTCCGTGTTTCGGACACCTGTCTACAAATAAACAATTATTCAGTTGTCTAATTGTGTATTGCATTTTGCAAAAAAAAAATATTATTCATTATGATTATTATTATTATTATTATCCTTAATGTTGGTAACTCTACATAAATTTATACTTTTAGAAAAATGTTTACAAAATAAAATATATAATTCTTTTTCAAGAACATGAAAGTCCCAAGTCCCAAATAAATTAAAATAGTTTTTTTTTTTCAAATATATTCTGAAAGGCCGCAAATTGATAGATCATAAAGATATTAGATTATATAGCAGGTAATGAAGAAGGGAAATGTAATTTCTTGAATAATGCAAATGTGTGATTTCTTCTTTTTATGTCCCTGTAGATTCTTCCAATTGTTAAACTGCATTAGACCAGTACCTGTCTCTTGAGACCCATTACAGGATAGCACCCTTAGTGGGGGCAACACTGGGTGTGAAATGGAGTTAATAAGAGAGGGCAAGCAGCCTTTTTCTGTTCCTGGGAGATTGAGCACCCACACAAACCCCTCTCTTAAAGACAGATTATTTCACAATCTCTGATGAGCTAAAAACAAAACACTTCCAACCAGTCTCACACTTAATAATTCATATACATGCTTATTGTTTAGGAATGCTAATCGTATACACCTAATACAGAGTGCCTGTTGAAATAGCCCGTTTCTATATATATATATATATATATATATATATTCTGTTAGTCCAATAAAAAAGGTATTATCGCAAGATACTTATTCCATCTGTTATTTGATATATATATATATATATATATATATATATATATATATATATATATACACACACATTTATGTTTATATTAATTTGTAATGAAATGCAGCGCAGAGGAAATATATCCCGTATTAGCTGTCAGAAAAGCATAAATCACTAAATCCTCAGGATTATTGTTATTGAGCAGTTAATCTCCCCTAATTCGTTTGCGTCTATCATGTGAAGGAGAGGTGTATAAAGGCATATGTTGCTGTTGGTTTATGTATTTACAGATGTTAATTTATTATTGCTATTACCGTATTATCCGTATTATTATTTGTTAATAAACCTATTCCTCTCTCACACACACACATATATATATAAACACACACACATATATATATATATATATATATATATATATATATATATATATATTATACGATTAATCATTCCGAAATACGAAGGAAGGAAGAAAGAAAAGAAAGTGCAAACATATACATTTATTTCCCTGCTGCAGATAGATAGACTTTGGAATGATATGTGACAGATCAAGGTACGGCCACTCACCCGGCAGTCGGTGCCGTAAGATCCAGGGGCAGAAGCTGAGCGGGTCCCGGTGCAGGATCCGGTGCTGTGGGATGCCCAGGCCGTGCCCAAACGGAGAGGCAACCTGTTCCGGGAACACTAAGTCTGGGGCCCCGAGTAGGCGGATCCCCGGGCGAAGGTGTGAAGGGGTCAGCCCGGGTTCTGAGTACTTCAGGGCAGTGGGTCTGAGGGGTTCCTCGGGACTCCTGTCCGGACCCACCAAGGCCTCGATGGAGAAACCCTTCCGAACCGGGGGTAAAAACATGGTGCTGCCCTGGGGCAGATCACAGCAAGAGCGGCACAAGCATCAACCTACAAACAGAACACTGGGTGGCAATCGGTGCAACTTGAATAAATCCACGAGGATACGTCTCCAGCTGTGCGGCAGTCCTGATCGCTATATTTGCTCTGTCCAGACGTAGTTAGCGTTTATTCAGAATGGTTCCTAGAATGTCAAAGGCTTGGCAGTCACAAAGTAGAGGAAGCAGCTTTCCTCTTAGATGATATGCATTTCAGTGAGAGGTCATTGTGATTTGCCCATGCTTGGGGCAGTTCTTGGTCCACTGATCAGTCTCTCTCTCCCGAGTATCGTGACTTTGCAGTTTCAGTGGGCAGTTTCTGGGTAACTGATTTGATACAGTGGGCTGTGGAACTCGTAACTAACATATATAGTATCTGCCTGTCGGTTTACTGCTCTTTCTCTAATGCAACAGACTATTTCCAAAGTCTGCTTTCGCACTGATCCGGTAGATGCACCGGATATATTATTACTCGGTCCCGGTACTGCACAATGTGGCCCCTGCAGCACTTCAAAGAGAGCAGGTCAGTGGCCCGGGGTGGCTGAGGGTGCTCAGGCAGGGCTGGGAGTTTCCTTGGACTCGGGTGCAATACCTGGGCGGGCAGGTCTTGAGCTTACAAGCCCCGCCTACGAGCCCGCCCACCGATCCTATGATACGCCAATAGGACTACCTGTGGGAGGTGCCGGCACTGGGAACCGGTTCACATGACATCTGTCACACGCTGGGAAGGCAGTAGCGATCTACCTGCGGGATCGGCACAAATGGGCCACTTACAAATGGGGCCACTTACCTGCTAATGGCTACCACGTGACAGCCACTACAGGCACAATCATGAGCTTCAACGCTGTGGGCAAGGGCTCAAATGATGGGCAGTTTTGAAATCTTCTAGGTTACTCTAAGGTGCGTTCATTGCAGCTACTCAGCCCCGAGGGCGATGGCTTTTTTTGCATATGTGCTCCGGGTACTTGATTATCCACTAAACCGACATGCAATGGGCACATCCTGACACCGTGTACAACACCGACGAGAAAATCTCCGAATACAACTATTACAATCGGCATAGAAATCCCAAGACTCCATTCTACACTCTAACAAAAGATTCCTCTACCTACACATGTACATATATATGTAGGCGTCGGGGCCGATGTATGGAAGTGTATAATCAATAAATATATATATATATGTCCTTGCAGTTATACAATTAATTATTCCAAAATACGAAGGAGAGAAGAAAGGAGGGGAAACAAGGAAAGGAATGAAACCCCTTATGTACTAACGTTTACGTATTAAAGTATTGGACTTTTAATGTCCCGAGGATCTTCCACACATTAATAAAATAAACAGCAGGACAATCAGCTGAGATTTAGAATATTCCGGACACTTACGGGATATGGCGATTTAATTAATGACCGACCAAACTGGTAAAATGAAGCGGAAACTTTACGTTGGTTGCTATAACGATTGCCCCACTTTAACCATTTTGCGCCAGGACTGCTGCTTCTATATAACTCCAGTAAAGTGGCGATCCGCGTGTTTATATAGTTAATAATAGAAGCTCTGTCACACATCCCTATTGCCACAGCTAATTCACAAGAACTGCATTATTCATTAGTTATAAACGCACGTAAAACAATAATTATTCGTTTTGCTATTAACACTGTTATAATTACATATAATTAACCAGAAGGAGAAAGAAAATCACAACAGCCACTAACAGAGAGGCGTTTGTTCTAATAATTTCTTTAATTGCTCGTTTATTTGTTTCCAATAGAACGAGTATAATCAGAACAGGTTATATTGCTTATTCGTTTCTTTATTGCCCTTTTCTAGGATTATAGTTTGATGAGTGTGGTTATGCTTAGATTATATATATGTATATATATATATATATATATATATATATATATATATATATATATAGCGAGAGAGAGAGAGAGAGAGAGAGAGAGAGATATGTATATAGATATGCATATATATATGTATAACTATACAGAGAGATATTTTATATATATATATATATTCTATACATACATATATATATATATATAAAATATAGAGAGAAATATTACATATATATATATATGTATATATATATATACATATATATATATGTATATATATATATATATATCCATCTATCTAAATATATTCTACATGGGTATATATATATATGGAGAGAGGGAGGGATTATAATTATATCTATATATAAATATATATAGATATAATTAATGTGACATCAACATACAGACAACTATCATTAACACTTTACCTGCTAGATATGACTGTGTTAATAGCCTTGAAACTGCAGAAGCAATTCTCTGCACGACTTGACCTGCCGTTGAATACAATGTCAACTCTCATCATATTCGCTACCATGTTTCTTGTGTTAAATACTGTGGAATAAACGTAACATGTAAACGAATCGTCCTCCTAATCTTTTTCTTTTTCTTTAAAACTTGTAATATTACTATTAATAAATAATAAATCAGCGGCAGAAAAAACAGTATTATATAAAGGCTATAAATTATGCTACGGAAAAACACACGCATATTCTGTGTTTAAAATAAAAATTAAATTAAATGAAATCACGAGTTTATTGCACAAACTTTATTTTACCACTGTATCTTTTGTCAATATTATTACAATTAACAAGTGTACCAGTTATTCAGTGAATGACGTCATGATGCAAAACAATATACAAACTATCCAGTATAGTAAAAAAGGCAAAATCTCATTTTAGAATACTTCTGTATTTTTCTGTTGTAATAAATGAAGTCACCCTCGTTAAAACATACACATCCTTGTAATACCATACTCGACATCAATACATGGTTTTTATGTATGACCCTGTAAATGTGAAATTCTGGGTATTCATACTTAAAATATTTCCAGGATAATATCTATATGATATGAAGGAATTCCCCGTGTACACTGGGAAGGATAATTTATCAGTGGTATTTACATGTAATTAAAGAAATTCTAAAAATGTTATTCAAATGCTATCTATTAATTCAAATTCATTAAACAGAATAAAGTGCAATATACATACATATTATACATAAGAATAAAAACTGTTAGTGGTATACCACATAGCTAAAATCTACTTTAAAACAATAATATCATTGAAAAAAGTGAGATCATATTGGGATTTATTTTCTTATTTATTATTATTATTATTCATAATAATAATAATTAATTATTATTATTATTATTATAACTATGAGATCTGAGTCCCTGCGCTTCTGGAGAGTGACTGGTTGTAGCGATACCCGACTATTACAAAACATGGAGGAAAAAAGTATAACCAAAAAATGAGTGTAAGCTCTGCTGGCAAAAAAAGTGTTGCTTCTATAGCAACTGGACAATGACACTGCACTTCCCGATGTGTTTTATTAATGAAGTCATCGTTTTTAGAGATTACATTATAAAAAGCTGGGTAGGCACTGCTGAGATTCGAACTCAGGATCTCCTGTTTACTAGACAGGCGCTTTAACCAACTAAGCCACAGCGCCGTACGTTCCGCTCAGGACTGACACATGCTAACGGGGTTGGGTAGCTCTGAAATTAGAAACTAACGGAGACTTCTATGTACGTGATTCGGACGCAAACGTTAAAAAGCAGTCGTATCAGCAGCCTAACCAGTGGTTTCTCCTTGCTGATTGGGCCATTACTAGGATGCTAAAATAACTTTTTCAACATTGCGTTACATTCTTCACAAATTTTTTTTTTTAGCAATGTGTCAATATTACAGAGCAACTGAGTGATCCACAATGTACTTTCAACTTAAATAGAAAGATAGATCTCTGCTGATATATTTGGTCAATAATCGTTTTATAGAGAGGCACAGCCAATAACTGTGTCACTGCTGCACCTACACAGGCGTTTTTATACCTGGCTGAAATCTATTCCACATCCCGCCATTTTATGTAGCTGTAAACGAGTAATTGCATGAGTATTCTCTTCACACGCATACAGAAGCAGTCATGTCACTCCAACCATAAACATTTTATTATCTATGCAAAGTTGGAATATATTACATTAGATATATGCCACTCTAAATAACAAACACAAAGGAGTTTATTCAATAAGGGAGAGTTATGGCTTTAACTCCCTCACCTTACTATCCGTTATGGAGGGGCAGCACTTACAGGTTTTAGCAGCAAAAGGGCTGGACTGGCCATGGCTGATGCATTAAGAAATCTCACTGGTTTTTTTTGCTATACATTATACAGGGCCAAGTCTCTCAAGGGCATTGTCTCTTCATAATGTAAATTGAAATAAAAAAGCTAGAACACGACTTTAGTAAATAAACTCCACAGTGTTTGTATGCATTAACCCTTTTTTTTGTAATGTGTTATCAATACTTGAATGGTGTATCAAGATTTTCATATTTATAAGGAGGTAATTTAACCCATGATATCTGTAACTAGGATTATATATATATATATATATATAGGATCCTAGTATATATATATATATATATATATATATATATATATATGTGTGTGTGTGTGTGTGTACAGTATATGGCATCATCTCCCTATATCAGCATCTCTGCTATCTCCTCCACACTGCATATAGGCCTACAAGCTGGCTACAGCCATGATATAAGAGGTTATCGCACTACATTATTTCAATTTTATTTAATATGATATCACATATGTGTTAAATAAAATCAGCCAGATGTCCACAAATCTTTAATTAGGAGCATTAAAAGCTAGGGTTTGTCCCTTTCTATGAAAAAAGATGGTCAATAGGTGGGCTTCTCGGCTTGTGAAGCAATAAGGTGGAATACAAAAGCAATTCCAGTCTTTTGTAATTCCCAAATCCATCTTTGATTAAAGCGTGTTCAACAGAAGGAATACAATAGAAAAGGGAAACTGTCTCTTCCCCTTTCATTAAGAGCTCTAGTGGAGAATAGCGATTGTTCATGGGCTAACAGCTTCAGGTCAACAGCCAAGCAGCAGGTGCTAACAGGGCACATAGGTCTCTTTATCTTCATTCAGGAAATAGACAAATTAGGGCATTACCCTGGGGCATCACTAAATCACTATATCAGTGGTATAGTTAGAACAATTTGTTCTATAACATTTTATCACAACCTTTTAGTTTTTAACTTTTTTTTAGTATATGCCTA